>NC_140938.1:70993669-71293669 GCF_014529385.1 Adiantum capillus-veneris | reverse complement strand
TGTCAAATTGTTTGAGTACAAAAGCAGGGTGGGTAATACAAAAATGTAGGCGTCACTTTGGCAAATGCTCAAAGTCCCGCCGCAATCAGTGGCAAGCTGCATGTCCTTTGGTTGTATTGTCACTCTCTTTGCTTGTATGGCATAGAGGTTGGTATCTTCCAACACAAATATGATGTGGGTCTCTACAAATTTTTGGATCGCCTTCGGCGCCATTGCTTCCATTTTTTATTGACTGCCATAGCTTTGAAGCACATCCTTCACCATGCGATCAAAGGGGGTCGTCAAATCAACAGCTCGGTTGTCCTTTGGTAGTGCTAGATTTCCGCAAACGCCCCTGCTATTTTGCGACATTGCTGAGGTTGTCTAGGGGGCACTTGCATGTTTTCTTGTGGATGGCGTTTGGGATTCTTAAATTTTTTTTGATTTGCACCTATTTACATGCTTTGGTGCTAGATCTACTGCCTCTTTTGTCTCCACATCATCTTGCTCTCCCCTTGCCTCCCGATCTTGTGTTGTAGCGAGAGCTCCTTGGCCATGGGGTAGTGTCTTCCCGGCCACGGGCACCCGGTGTGTGCATGTTATCTCAGCACACTGCCATGGTGGCTCAGACTCTGACTCACTATTTGTATGAACCACCCAAGCTCTAGATGGTCTTACTTGTGATTGGTGGTGTGGCGGTTGTTCCCTGTCAAACTCCAATGATGTTGGGCCCTCTTCTTCTCATTAGTGCTTAGCAAGTTGCTTAACTTTACCTCGTGGTGTCTGTTGTTGTGCATGTGACAAATATTCTTCTTGTGATGACTCTTGGGCACGACTACCATCCCCACTCCTTGAAGAGCACCTAAAACGGCCAGGTGTGCCTCGCCATTTCCTTGTGCCTTTAAGTCACACCGGATTCTTGCATCCTTAGAGAGTGTTTTTGTTGGCGAGTGGATGCTCTTTGGCGGTTTGTTTGATGTGTGTCATTGGGTATGGTAAGAGCTAACTTGCGCTAAAGAAATAAGTGGTTTATGAGTGGATTTAATCTTTATAAGGGTCCATTCACACTATAATTTTTACAAAAAGCTATTATTTTCTAAAAGAGTTCCCCAAACTTTTTGTCTTAACATGTAAAGAAGAGTTGGATCCTACGTTCACGTGCAGTCACTGGCACAGAATCCACCTTGACCCTTGCTGCACTCTACGTTGGCGCCATGCAACATGCTTGGTAGGGACTTGCAACATTTTCCACTTGTTGATGTGCTCTCAAATTAATTTGTTCACTTCCCTTGCAATCTTGGATTGTCATGCACGCTCCATTGCAAGCTTATGAGCAAATGTTGTGCGAAAAAACCAGCTGAACATCTCTTCCAAATAATTAGATTGCACCATACCACCACCATGTCGAGTATGTTTAAACTACACCCCCCTTGCTTGATGATGGAACTTCTCCATCCTGAGTGCTAAAAATATCAAGCAACCCATATTTGTGCATAAGAAATGCACCATGAGCAAGCAAGTTCACTATGTGACATGGCTTACCATCGTGTAATGTGTGATGTTATTTTTACCCCAAGAAAGGGTAAAGACCTTGGTGAAATCTGCTAAGACTTCTTGAAATGATTGGTGTTTTTCTTCTGTTGTGTTGGTAAGACCCATAAGCTTTACCATTTTATCAAAAGTTTCCCAAACTTACTTGCACTTGTTTGCAAGATTTCCATTTGAGTCATTGTAAGTAGTAGCTTTGCATAATTTCTTCTAGAGTTTCCAAAGGTTACCTGCCTTGTGGTTGGAGCTATTTTGTGCATCATATTGGCCTGGGTTTCCTTGGGTTTCTTTATTCAAAAAGTGTCTGGCTTTTTGTCCACTCATTGACACTTGTTGGGAAATTTCATGGGTCTCCCCTATGTTCTTTGCATCAACAATTGACATATTTCCCCTGTGACAGCCCATGGAACTCAAAAATGCCTCAACTCTTTCGATCGCTTCCTGGGACTTTTCCAATGGCTTTATTGTGAAAGCATTGTCTATGTGGAGCTTCAATAGCCTATCAAAAATGAACATGAATGCATGTAATGTACAAAAATGTACATTTTGCTAGGAAATAGGACGTAGCTAAATAGATATTTGAGTAGCTTACATAATGGAGAGAGACATATTTTCACACACGAGAGATTATAGAGTAGAGAGAGAGAGAGAGAGAGAGAGAGAGAGAGAGAGAGAGAGAGAGAGAGAGAGAGAGAGCACAATACACTTGGTTCACCCAATGTGAAAGCAGCTACTGGCTTTAGTACTTCAAACAAGAAGTAGGTTACAAAGGGATTATATCCTTAACAGACCTCCCACCTTGCTTCACTCTCACCACCTCACACCCACCTTGTTGCATCAACTTCACACTTCAAAATGTGTGTACAAATGGCCTCCTTTTATAGGCCAAAAAGGTTGTCCTCTCTCATGAGAGGCAGCCGTGTGTAGACACCCTTGTGTAGACAAGTCCAAATGGACGCTCCAATCCGCCCATGTGTGGCCGCCCTTGAGAAGACAAGTCCGCCTTTGAAATTGGCCACCGGCCATTGAATTCCACCATCGGCCACCAGCCATTGACTACCGGCCAACCGGCCAACCGGCCAAACGACCGACCGTTTTTCAACCACTTTCCGACCGTCATCCAACCATAATATTCCGGTGAAAATATTCCTTGCCGTGAAAATTGTGTTTTTGGACGAGTGATTTTTCTTCATGGACGAGGCTTCTTCTCATAATGGGGGCCTTACAAATGTACGTTTTTAATACAAAAAATTACAAGGGCTAAATCAAGATCCATACTTAACGAAGCATAAAGCGAAGCTGGCATTGTATCCTCAATGTATAGGTATGCCCCAATATAGGAGAACACATCTTTGTTTGTGGCCTTCTTTGCAAGGTCGACCTTGTGCAGAACAAAAAATAGGTTTTCCACAATGACATGCTCTTTGAGGTAATCCTTTAGGAGTGGAAAAGTAGCCGTGTAGACTTTGGTGATGATCCCACCCTCATCATAAGCTTGTTGCACGTCATCTTCACTAACCACATTTCTCAATTTGTGTGTAGTAAGGTCGTTAGTGATTGTATCCCTAGTGTGCTTCCCTCCCTAGTGATTGTAAGTTAGAAATCACATCACATCACTCGATACAAGAACCTTGCTAACATGAGTGTGTGTGCATCGACCATTGGAGTCGAGATGTAGACATAGCTTCTTTACATAGTACAAATTCCCAAAGGAAATTGTTACACTAAGTCCCCTCTCTTGTGATGCAAATGTTACCAATTCCTCCCACCAAAATACTACCAAGTGCTGACCTCTGATGAACTTGCCCCCCCCCAAGAGTGACCTCTCGGTGCCTTTTTATAGGTACGGGCTGCTTTAGATTAGGGTTAGCTTATTGGATTAGGGTAATCTAATCAAGGGAGACAAAGCAAGGTGCTGGGCCTTGGGTGGTTGACCCTTGCTTTGTCTTGGGAAATATTATAAGGAAAACCTCTAGGTGGGCCTTTGTGACCATCACCTAGAGAGATCAGAATTTACAAAATTGGGAATTTTTACAAGGTTTGGTTTGAAATTGAAAAATTTGATGAGGGCGTTGTGGACGCGATGCCGGTGAATGGCAGCCTAGTTGGTGCGTTGGTGTAGCGCATTCGTCACTTCCGGGGTTGGCCGAGGCATGCCTTCGGCGCCTTTGCTTGTTTTGGTGTCGGTGGCACGCAACTTGGTTGTCTCCTTTCTCTTTGTTGATGAGTCGATGTCCTTCGGTTTTTTTTCCCTTTTTTTATTAGTGCATGCGTATATGCGTGCGTGTTATTTGGTTGTGTGGGTGCGCGTGTCGTGTACTTGTGTATGTGCTTGTGAGTGCATATATGTATGGGTATATATGTTTGTGTATGGTAAGAGAGAGATGTCAATTAATGAGTCGAGAGAGAGATGGTGAGAGAGCGTGAGATGAGGGTGTGTGTGTGTGTGTGTGTGTATGTGTGTAGGTGACTTTGTGTGTTTGTATACGTGAGTGTGTGTGTGTGTGGGAATGGAGGTATAAGAGGGATATTAGTTTATATATATATATATATATTTTTTTTTTAAAAAAAATCTTATCATGCATGCTTGGCGTGTTTGTTTACACAGAACGAGGGTGGGAGAGGACATGAGGGAGCGGGTGGGGAATGGCAAGGGGTTGAGGGGTGTGTGTGTGAATAGAGAGAGTGATAGTTTTCCTGTTCTGCTACGCGCCTTCGGGCTAAGAGTGAGAGAGAGAGAGAGAGAGAGAGAGAGAGAGAGAGATGGGCTGCCTGCGGGCTGTGAGCACAACGCGAGAGAGAGAGAGAGAGAGAGAGAGAGAGAGAGAGAGAGAGAGAGAGAGAGAGAGAGAGAGAGAGAGAGAGAGAGAGAGAGAGAGAGAGAGAGAGAGAGAGAGAGATGGGCTGCCTGCGGGCTGTGAGCACAACGCGAGAGAGAGAGAGAGAGAGAGAGAGAGAGAGAGAGAGAGAGAGAGAGAGAGAGAGAGAGAGAGAGAGAGAGAGAGAGAGAGAGAGAGAGAGAGAGAGAGAGAGAGAGAGAGAGAGAGAGAGAGAGAGAGAGAGAGATGGGCTGCCTGCGGGCTGTGAGCACAACGCGCGAGAGAGAGAGAGAGAGAGAGAGAGAGAGAGAGAGAGAGAGAGAGAGAGAGAGAGAGAGAGAGAGAGAGAGAGAGCAGGGTGAGATGTCAATTACTGAGTCGAGAGAGAGATGGTGAGAGAGCGTGAGATGAGGGTGTGTGTGTGTGTGTATATGTGTGTAGGTGAATGTGTGTGTTTGTATACGTGAGTGTGTGTGTGGGAACGGAGCTATAAGAGGGATATTAGTTTTTATATATATATATATATATATGTTATCGTGTATGCTTGGCGTGTTCGTTTACACAGAACGAGGGTGGGAGAGGACGTGAGCGAGCAGGTGGCGAATGGCAAGGGGTTGATGTGTGTGTGTGTGTGTGTGTGTGTGTGTGTGTGTGTGTGTGTGTGTGTGTGTGTGTGTGTGTGTGTGTGTGTGTGTGTGTGTGTGTGTGTGTGGGTGGGTGGGTGAATAGAGAGAGTGAGAGTTTTTCTGTTCTGCTACGCGCCTTTGGGCTAAGAGAGAGAGAGAGAGAGAGAGAGAGAGAGAGAGAGAGAGAGAGAGAGAGAGAGAGAGAGAGAGAGAGAGAGAGAGAGAGAGAGAGAGATGGGCTGCTTGCAGGCTGTGAGCACAACGCAAGAGAGAGAGGGCAGGGTGAGGTGCCGAGGGAGGGAGAAGGTGTGGGTGTGTGTGGATAAGCAAGAGAGATAGAGATAGAGATAGATAGATAGATAGATTTTATTATCGTCTTCGGAGGTCAAATATGACCTATGGGACCAAATTTACATGTGATGTAGTATGTGTATGGCTGATGAGTGACTCTCGATGCTCCAAAATTGTAGTGATGAGAGTCGCAATGGAGAGCCCACACTTTGGCTGGGAGAGGAAAGTGTGTAGGTCTAAGTTATGGCTGAAAATGTGAGAGAAGCAAGTTCGGATGTGATCAAAAGCTGAGCACTCTAGTAGTGTGTGGTACTCAGACTCTTGAACTTGCAGTGAGCATAATGTGCACAATCGATTTGACTCTTCTCCATTGCCCCAACGCCCTATCTCGCATCCAAGGAAATGGGAGCTAAGCCGAATTGCTGCGATAGTGCGTATCGCGGACAAGGGAATAGGCTCAAGCATGTAAGTGTGAGTACGGTTTCCTCTCTCAGCGAAGAACATGGTTTTGTAGTTGGGGGCAATATAGGTGGTCTAATGTATGAAGCGTGACCCACCGGATTTCTCCCAAGCCGTAATACATTGGCGTTGTAGAAAAGCTTCATTCACTTGAGAGTCAATTGAAGCATCATGTAGCAAGTGTAATGCATCCCATCTCCCAAACCACTTCTTTATGTCTTGCATCCATCCCGTGCTCAAGATCTTGCTTTTATGCGTCTTTTGAACTTTTTTGCTTGCTTCCCACGCAATTGTAGGAAGTCGATGTGAGGGGTTTTGACGCATCTTTATCATGTACTCCACAACCCTTTCCATGCCCATAACCTCAATTGGAAGAGATCCCGACTCAAGAAGTAGGAGCATATATGGTGTTTGTGTCTTAACTTGGAGAAAGTTTGTAAGAAAACGCTTTTGGACATTCTCAAACTCTTTCCAAGTAGACTTTGAGATGCTCCCGCCCCACACTTCAACTCCATAAAGAAGAACCGGTGTCACCAATGCATCAAAAAGATACTTCTTGAGAACCCAACACTTGATGTTTCTCGCATTACACATGTTCTCAAATGCATAATATGCTCTCTTTCCGCTTCCAAACGACGCATAGCACATTCATGCCACTTGTGATTGGATGGAACCTCAAGGCCAAGGTACTTAAAGCTCTCAACAACTTCAAGTGTCTCGTTGTTGTACACAATGCATGGCTTCTCCTTATGGTTGGTTTTCACAAGCATAACCTTTGTTTTGGATTCATTTACAATCAGCCCACTATGCAAGCAAAAGTTCTCAAGGACAACCATAAGCTTTTGTGCATCTTCTAAAGTGTGTGCTTGAAGCACTACATCATCCGTATACAACAAAAGCATGATTACCGCATTGCAAATAGTGACCTCTTCAATGCCTTCTTCTTGCATAAAGTCAAGTACCATTTGTTCCAATTGATCGATGCATAGACCAAAGAGAGTTGGTGACAATGGACATCCTTGTTTAACCCCAATAGTGCTTACAAAAATTTCTGAAATTTCTCTTCCCATGCGCAATTGACAAATCACCTTCTCATAGATTCGAGAAACCGCAAGCATAAACTCACTTGGCACTTGGAGTTCTTCCATCCTTCTCCACAAATTGTTACATGGAATCATATCAAAGGCTTTCTTAAAGTCCACAAAACAACAATACAATCGCTTGCCTTTCAACCGACTTTCCTCCATGAGAACACGAAGAGTGACATGATAATCAATGGTGCTATGGCATCGACGAAAACCCGCTTGTCCCTTTGCACGCTTGTCATTCTCTTCAGCCCAATCACTCAATTTCATCTCCATTATGCACCCAAACAACTTTGCCATAAGAGACCCAATCATTATAGTCCGGTAGTTGCTTACATTCTTTACATCCCCTCCTTTATGCAAAGGCTTAACCCAATTAGTACTCCAATCATAAGGCATACCATGTTGAAGTGCAAGGTTGAACATATCACACATCCACTCATGGGTAAAATCTCTTGTCCATTTGATCATCTCCGGCTTGATACCTTGAAGATCTCCCGCTTTGCGAGTGGCCAACTTTTCAAGCCCACCGCATACATCCTCAATAGTAAAAAAATACAGCATACATGGGAGTGAACCATAAAATGGCATTTTTTCAGTATTTGCTTGCTCATATAATTGCCTACAATGTGTGTACATATCCACTAGACTCAAGTTACCAAAATTCTCAACCCGTTTGCCTCTCAAGTTTCTCCAAAATCTTCCACATGCATGTGCCTTTTCTTGGACTTGAAATTCTTGTTGCTTTACTTCCCATCTTCTTCTCTTCTTTTGAATCAATGCCTTGTATGTATGCAAATGACTTTGATAGTTGTCTTTGTCCATAGTTGCATCAAGCTTTATCAAGGACTTTCGAGCATCTTGACATTCTTTATCAAACCACCTTTTGCGTGATCTATCTTTGTTGATACCATGGAGATGCTTTATGGCAAAGCATTCTTCTGCACAAGAACAAATAGCTTTCTTGAAAGCTTCCCATTTAGTTTCCAATGGTGCATCACATTGAAGCTTTGTCATCCATAATTTTTGCTCAACCATTTCAATGTACATTGGTGCCCATTTGAAATCCATACATAGTGATAACTTCTCTTTCCTTTGGCTGAGATTATCATGCTTAGTTGCTTCTGCACATGAAAGGTCAATACATAAGGTGCGATGGTCGGATTCCGGGGTCCATTGACCAAACATAAAACTCTTTATGCGATACATGATGGCTTCAGAGAGTAGCATATAGTCAATCACACTATCCCCATTATGTCTCCTACATGTAAATCCATTGGTTCCACTCCACAAAGATACACCATTGGCAATGAGCATACCCGTGCTATTACACATGTGTAAAAGTAACTTTCCATAGTGATCCGGCTCTTTCTCATCCATTGAAGTACGATCATACAAGTGAACTTCCTCCAACTCCCTTGAAATGTATGGCATATCAAATTGTTGAGTATCATGTTGCAATGTTTTTGTGTGAGCATTCATATCCCCAAATACAATAACATCACCTTCACCTTTGAAATAAGCAATGTCCTCTTCCAAATCAAAAAATGGTTGATCTCTATCCATGCAAGCATAAAAGGGAGAATCATGATGAGGAATGTAGCAACCGGCTACAAAAATGGGTGCTCTTTTTGGTGTCATAATTTTCAGCCATACATAACGTTTGTACTTGTCATCTTTCACAATTGATACAAAATCTTCCAATCCTTTCTTAACCATACATGCTAACCCTCCTTGTCCTCTTCGTTGCTTGAGATTCTTTGACCACATCAATGAATGTACATTGTAATCCTCCAAGCCGTTAATCCTTTGTGTATCATGCTCCCAAGTTTCAACAAGAAGTATAACATCAGCTTTGCTTGTTAGTTCATCAATGCCAACCCCCGCATTCCATGGGTATCCATTACAATTCCAAAAGCATATTTTCAATTGTAACTCGGTCTCATAGGTCACGCATCCCTATTTGCTTGAGAGACTTTCCTCCTCCTTGGGCACATTTTCTTCATGAGAGATCTCCTTGTTTTTATTATTCTTTTCCTCATATGCCTTGCGACGCATATTTTGTTGCTTAATAGTGCGATCTTCACATACAAAACATTTTGTATCCCTCAAATAGATCCAACTATTATCAAGGATAATCTTTCGCTTGGTCTCATCCGGCATGGTGCATACAATTGGCCGTTCTCCCGAGCGAGGAGCTCCTTGCCTCCCCACTCTATGTGCTCCATAGACCATAACTCCGGACATGCCAAAGTGGGTTTTGAAGAAATCTTCAATAACAATGGCAAGAGAAGGAGGTGTCTCTAACTTCTCTTCGGGAATTCCATGAATAACAATGTTCTTGGAACGTCGCTCCCGTTTCTTCAACTCCTCCACATCCACATTCTCAACATTCTTTGTTTGAACCATAGCTTGCATGAGTGAGGAATTAGAAACCACATTGCTACCACATACATCAGCCCAAGACTTGTTTGTGCATACATTTTTCATGTCGCATACATCCCGGCTCATAGTGTCAAATTTCTCCTCTTTCAATACATGGTCATGCTCTACTTTGCTCATCCGCTCCTTCAAAGCATTCAAGTCCACAAGAGAGCGTTTACATTCCTTGACTTCCTCTTCAAGTTGCATCAAACGTGTTGTTTGCATCTCAAGTATCCTCTCTGGCCAGCCTTTGACCGACAGAGAGCAAGGGAAGGGGCGGGTTTTGGCAACGAAGTGGGGTAAGGGTAGGGGTGTGTGGGTGAGAGAGAGAGAATATTATCCTCCGCCTGGATGGGTTGCATGGTATGTCAAGAATGAGAGGAGGGGAGAGAGTCAATGGGGTTGGGGAGAGGGAGAGGGAGTAGCGGGCCAGGGGAATGAGAAGGTAAGGCTGAGTGTGTGTGTGTGTGTGTGTGTGTGTGTGTGTGTGTGTGTGTGTGTGTGTGTGTGTGTGTGTGTGTAGATAAGAGAGAGAGAGAGAGAGAGAGAGAGAGAGAGGGAGGGAGAGGGAGATCTGGGCTTCTTGTAGGCAACGAGGGAGATAGAGAGAGAGGACGGCTAAACCCTGCACCATGTGGGACGTCGAAAAGAGCTAGAAAGAGAGCGAGTTGTCAGTGAGAGATGAGAGAGAGAAGGTGTGGATGAGGGAGAGAGAGTGTGTGCGGAGAAGGGAGAGAGGGGAAGAGGGAGGTGTGTAGGGAAAATGAGAGAGAGAGAGAGAGAGGGATATTTCATTCCATGCCCGCAGGGACTTTGCTCAGAGAGAGGGAGAGAGAACTTGATTGATGGAGGGAGAGATGAAGAGAGAGAGAGAGAGAGAGAGAGAGAGAGAGAGAGAGAGATAGTGACGAAGAGAGAGAGAAAAAAAGAAAGAGAGAATGACGACGGCCCACCAGGGGAATAAAACAAGAGGGAGAGAGAGGGAGGGGAGAGTGAAATCGAGGGGGTGTGGATGAGAGGAAAGAGGGAGGGGTGAGGTATGGCGGCCTGCTAGGTTGGGGTATGGACGAGCGAGGGCATGAGGGTGAAAAGGCTGGCTAAGTGAGGGGGGCCATGTGACGAGGCCATGCTAGTAAAATCTAGGGCCATGAGGTTGACCAGGCCATTGCCGAGCCTTCAGATGGTGTTGCCAAGGCTTCGGCAGAGGAAAGATAATCTTTGTTTTTCATTGATTTTTGAAAATCGGCTATCATTAGCCCTCCCCTTTTGGCTAGAGGCATTCATGTCTCTAGCCCTGACTCTGATTCTTCTTGAGCTGATCTGTAGGAGCCGATATCAAATTTCCTTTTGAACTAGCCATTCCATTTGGCCATTGGTGAGATTTCTGGGATATATTTATGAATCTGCAACAGGTTCAGGTGATAGCCTGTTCCTTGGAATAGTGTCGGTTGATTAAATGGGAAGCCCATGGCTTCCAGAACTTTGTGCTAGTGTCCTCCGTGATCCCAAGTGAAGGATAGGATCATTGTCTACAGTGTCTGAATAATAAAATTTGCATGCCAAATAGGACCACATTTGTAACCACCAATAGCGAGAGGGGAAATGAGCATCTTGGCTTTTGCAAAGACAGAACTGAAAATTATGATTCCCAAGAGTGTGCCAAGAATCCACCATGTATGGCCGCCTTGTTGGTGTGGTGAGCTCCAGTTGTCTTCAGAATCTTGCTTACTATCGTGATTGGAAAAACTTGCAAGCATATCATGCTTCTCTTGGGTGTGCTCAAACATGTCAGCTGTCTTTTCTGATGCTGATAGTGAGCCACCTACCTTGCTGCTTAAATACAAGCGTAACCCACTATCTTTCTCCATAGACAGGATACATTGTTTGTAAGAAATTGCACCAAATTGGGAATGAGGCCTTCATTCTTGCATTCTATCAGCCTTTTGTCTATCCATGGCTCCTTAACTCTTATCTCCATGCTGATCTTACCTCTATATGTTCTAGCGGTTAACCATAACCGTAGGTCTGATGCATCCCATGCAAACACAATGCTGCGTTGTGGAGGAGTCTGGAACATACTTAAAAGTTTGTCAACATATTGATCATCAAAATTACTCTGAACACCCTCACATAAACTGGAGGCATTATCCATCTCCAAGTTTATAACACCTTTTAGCAGACTAGAGGCATTACCCATCTCTAAGTCTATGACACTACACAATAAAGTTTTTCTCGGATGCCAAGCCCTTGGAGCAATATCCAACTCCAAACCTTCAGTCACACTTACCTCTTCATTATGGTCCTCTAGTGAAACTTCCTTGATGCAAGATTCCTTTAACTCACTACACTGTCCTTGGTCCATGCTAGTGCACAGGCTTCTGTTTTCAAAGCCCTCCCCTTTTCTTGATATGTTGTCCATCTTCTGCAAAGCCTTGCTAGCAGGTTGGTCTTCCTCTTCTCTTGTATGCTCCATGCTCTTTGCATTCCTCTTACTTTGACGAGGCTTAATCCACACTTTACACCTTCTTACCCTTACTACCCAATGTTGTCGATTGATCGCTTTGGTGCCTATTTTATCCAGGGTTAAAGATGTACTCACATTTGTAACACGATTTTCTTGACTTACCTCCCCCACTCGGTTAGCATCTTTTGATTCTTTAACCTCTTGTTCCACTGCTTCAGTACTTTGAACAAACTTCTTGCTTGATCTTTCTTCTGTTATCTTCATCTTGACCTCTTCTGCAAGACCAATGATACTTGGTGTGAGGGTACCAATTGGTGTTGGGCGTAGGATGAGTGTAAGTGGTGATTGTGGTGGTGGTTGCATTGACGGCTGTAGGAATTGTGAGATTGGTTGCTTGGGCGGCGGTGGTCTTGCCCTTGGCAGCGAGATCTGATTCTGTCTTCCTCCTCTATTAAAATTTTGTCTTCTTGGATGTGGGCAATAGTACATGCCATGGCCGTCTTTCCCGCAATTATAGCAGTGGTACTCTTGGTTTTTCCTTCATCGTCCTCTCCCTTGCTCTGGATTTCTGACAGGTGCATGCCCTTGCTGCACCAGATGCACGGATAAACTCTTGAGTTGGGTAGTGATGCGACTCAGCAGGTCTTGCTGCTCCTCTGATGCCTCTTGTGGTTGGGCTCTATGAACGGTTTTTGAAGTCACTGGGGTTAGTCGGACTAAGCTTGAGTCTTTTGACTTGTTGACTCTTGCTTGCATGCACAGCTTCTTGTCTTTGAGGCGGGCTACTTCCACTGCCAACTCATATGTTGCACGAAACCTTCCCTTCACCTTCTCCTTAAGTGGCGACCACAGGCCAGCAATGAAACAGTCCTTCTTCAAGAAATTAGGCGCTCCTTCACCTTCCTCCAGTGAGGCAACCCATCTCTCCCACAAATCCACAAACTTGGACTCGTAGGTGGCATACTCTAGCAGACTTCTCTGCTTTAATTTCGTCAGTAGCTGCCATAGCTTTTCTGAAGTTGTGCCTCCACCAAACCTCTTCACAAAGGCAACACGTAATATATCCCATGCATTTTTGGTAGCTTGGGCAAAGCATTGTACCAAGACTTGGCCTCTACTTTCATTAGTAGAGGAAAAATTTGTAGCCATGAGGCGTCGTCATCCTTGTTGGAAACCACACAAGCGATGTCGAAATCATCCAGAAAGTCGGTGGTGATGTCTTCTCCCTTCTTTCCACTGAACGTGGGGAAAGAAACACTTGCCATGGTAGTAACTCAGGAAATTACAAACTCTTTTTTTTTTAAAGATTAATGACAGTAGCGGCTCATAGCGGCTTTTTACAGGGTTGGGTGGATAGATTAAAACAGGATGAAGAATGGATCACAAAGCTAGAACAGAATAAAAATGCTTACATAGTAATCCAGAAGGGGCAAGATGATGGGGTGTGGAGATCTCAGGATTTCATCAAGCATCTTGACTCCGAATAGGAAAACAATCTTTTGCTCGTAGAATATCTTCCTATCAATATACATGTTTACACGCATGTGTTGCAAGAAACAGAAAGGAAATACTTTTGGCCTATTGTTATTATCCATGTCGGGTGTAGGTCAAGGATCTTGACCACTAGGGTTGCGTACCTCAAGTGGTGACAAGGTGACACCTTCACCGCATGCTTCTACCTGTTGTAGAGATCCGCACAATCCTCCACATTAGGTTCAAAACAGACTGGGTGAGAAGAGTCTACCTCAATCGGCTTTCCATTATGCATGCGGCGACGACGCTTGGATGGTCAAACTTCATTTGAACTCTTCAGGCCTAGAGAGAGTGTAGGCCCACTTGTGTCCACCAAATGCTTTAGGCTTCTGGACTTAGACTTTGTGGTTGATGTAGTTGACGACTCCTCTAGGACCATTAGAGAGAAAACACTTGGTGCTACAAAAAATCTGACTGTCATGAGAGTGCCGCAGTTTTCAAAAGCAAAACTCACCGTTCTTTCTTCACTTCCTATGTCGGCACTCATTGACAGAATGCTTTGGTTGACAGCACTGATGGCACTTCATAGCCTTTCCACCTGATTCTCTCAATTTGCGGTTAGCAAGAGCAACACGAGATGGGAATCTTACCTCTTGAATACTGACAACACTACAACCTCGCAGTAGTACTTCAATGAATGCGGCTAGTGCCTCTTTAGTCTCCTCCTTTTCCGTCCTCCAGTTAGAGAACTCCTTCAACCATTTGTCCATGATTGATGATGTGCGTTGCTTTCAGCATTGTAAACTGAAGGTTTTTGAGAATCCCTCAGTGGGGGCACCAAATGACGAGTGCAAAGCACGACACGAACCCCGACGGCCTCGAAAACATCGGGAGACAATGTACGCCGCATGCCAGTCATGATCAAGCGAACAAGGGGCCCCACCTAGCTTTGAGTGGCTAGGACGCAGACAACGGTGATTTGAGATATTACTGACTCTCCGCAGAGAGAGAGAGAGAGAGAGAGAGAGAGAGAGAGAGAGAGAGAGAGGGAGGAAAAATGATAGGTGATGAAAACCCTCGTGGGTGTCAGGGAGAATTATTTTCTTGCAATATTTACAGCAACCTTATTTTCCGATGAGGTGGAAATTCATGGTGATAGAGAGATAGAGGGGGAGATAGTGAGCCTACTTGGTGCATTCTCTAGAGATGACTCACTGACACGAGAACCTTGCTAACATGAGTGTGTGTGCATCGACCATTGGAGTCGAGATGTAGACATAGCTTCTTTACATAGTACAAATTCCCAAAGAAAATTGCTACACTAAGTCCCCTCTCTAGTGATGCAAATGTTACCAATTCCTCCCACCAAAATACTACCAAGTGCTGACCTCTGATGAACTTGACCCCCGCCCCTCCCCCCCCTCGATAGTGACCTCTCGATGCCTTTTTATAGGTGATGGCTACTTTAGATTAGGGTAAGTTGATTGGATTAGGGTAATCTAATCAAGGGAAACAAAGCAACGCGGGCCTGGGTGGTTGACCCTTGCTTTGTCTTGGGAAATATTATAAGGAAAACCTCTAGGTGGGCCTTTATGACCATCACCTAGAGAGATGAGAATTTACAAAATTGGGATGTTTTACAAGGTTTGGTTTGAAACTAAAAAGAATGACGACAACCTACGGGTTTTACTAAAGAGGGCGTCATGGACGCGATGCCGGTGAATGACGGCCTAGCTGGTGCGTCGGTGTAGCGCATTTGTCACTTCACTTTCGGGGTCGCTGGGGCATGCCTTCGGCACCTTTGCTTGTTTTGGTGTCGACGGTGCGCGACTTGGTCGTCTTCTTTCTCTTTGTTGATGACATCGATGTCCTTCGGTTTGGCTGGGAGGGGTGAGGTATAGCTGGCTGCTAGGCTGGGGTATGGACGAGCAAGGGCATGAGGGTGATAAGGCTGGCTAAGTGAGGGGGGTCATGTGACAAGGCCATGCTAGTAAAAGCTAGGGCCGTGACGTTGACCAGGCCATTGCCGAGCCTTCAGACGGTGTCGCCAAGGCTTCGGCAAAGGAAAGATAATCTTTTTTTTTTCTCCTTGATTTTTGAAATCGGCTATCAGCGTGCTTCACCCAAATGTGCAAGGGTTTCAATGGATAAAAATTTGTGCTTGCGCTCCCTTGCACCAAGGGGTGTTTCTTTCAAGTATGTGATGGTTTTGGGCAGGCTTCCTAATGGTTTTGGGAACAGGGGGAGAGAGGGAGAGAGAGGGGAGGAGGAGGAGAGAAGGGGGTAGGGAGGGGCAGCCTCGTTACTAATTGACACCTCCATTTGGAGGTGGGATCAATGGCTCATGATCACCGGTTGATCGTGACCGTTGGATTGCCTACGAAATGCAAAAGATTCCCACTTTCTCGGATCCGGGACTTGAATCCACTACCCTCTCCCCCACGGGATTGACTCTAACCACTAGGCTAACACGCGCTCGTTGAAAGGTGTGTATGGGATAAGTTTATAGATCACGGCGTCGCGGATAGGTTTACACCTAGTTCACACCGAGTTCGCACTGAGTTTGGTGTGGTGTGCAGGCCCTCCCCAGTTCACACTGTGTTCATGTCGAGCTCACACCAAATTTGGTGTGGTGCACATATCTCCGAGTTCACGCTGAGTTCACACCTAGTTTAATGTCGATCGGACGGCCCGGATTGCACCCGCCTCGCGACGCCTACCGTGGGCCATTGATCCCACCTCCTTGGGGAGGTGTCATTTAGTGACGAGGGAGGGAGAGGAGAGAGAGACAGGAGGACAGAGGAGGAGATAATAAATGTTTTTTTTTTTAGGGGACTTTTTGAAAAAGTGAACTTTTAGTGTTTGTACATTAAAAAAAAGGTCAAAAAATGACTTTTTTAATATGTATATATGTTGGGGAGGAGTTTTAGTAAAAAATAAGTAAAAATGTTTTTTGGAAAAATGTCAAATTTTGACCGTTAGTGACCTTCGTTTTTGCTTATGTGGCAACACTCCTTTACTTCCTTCACTTTCAAAAAGCTAGAGAGAGAAAATAACCTCCTATGTCCACATTCTATATGTATCTAAAAAAAGCCTACTCAAAACAAGATCCTTGAACATCCTTGTCTCCTTAACCCTACACAATATAAGCTTTAATCCCTAAAAATTAGAATTCCTTACAAGGCCTATGTAAAGTCCATATTTCTCCTAATTGTATTCGTTGATTTAAGAAAAGAGAGGCAATAATGGAGGTATTGAACGTTTAGCAATTTCTCAAGCACTTCATGAAAGATTATAGAAGTGTCTCTTTCTAGTTATAATTTTTTCTTAAAATTTTAAAATATAAATTTGCATAAATTTTTGAAGAAAAAATATCAATATTGGTCTAAAAAAAGACCTTGCAAAGATAAAGCCAAGTATACTAAAAAAAATTGAATTTTCATTAAATAACAAATCTCCATCAAAATTGTCTTTTGTGTTATGTGTACTTAAATTGGTACATTTATCTTATGTCAAAAGGCTTTTCATTTTCTATAATCTTACCCTTCATTCTTGCACTTTAAATATTCTTACCCTTCATTTTTGGCATGCTAAAAGCCTTTACATGGGTGAAAGTCCTTAAATTCTAATTGCTTGACATGTGTCCTTAAAGAGAGCCTTAAAGTTCTTGAAAAGAAAGAAATCAAGTCCTTTCAATTGTTCTTTTCAAAGATTGAAATAATTTTTTGGCATGCTAAAAAAGGTTTTAGAGAAAAAAGATTAAAGAGTATTCATATGTGTTTGATCCATGATGTGAAGTATTGATATAATATTTTTTTATATATTATGATTTGTAAAAAATTCTTTCATCTAAGGACTTTACAAAATTCATTTGATTAAATTTTTAAATTATTTTATTATTATTTATGGGTCAAAATCTTGCAAAATAGATTTTAAAGAGATGCCTCTGTCCCTTGTGCATGAAGAAAGAGGTGGAAAAGAGAGTGTGAGGTTTCTTCCAGTGGCTCTTGTGAGTCCAACCCACGTATACATAATAAATAATATAATGTATATTTTTGTTTTATTGTTTCTTTTTATAATTTTGATTTCAAATGATAATGTGCAATGTGTACCTTCGACATTATTATTTAAGTGGGGTGTGACCTAATATATATGCCATTTGTGATTATGTATGTATAATGGATAATATAATTTTATATTAAAACATAACAAAAATTTCATGTGATTGTAAGCACTCATTTAAACTTACTCTCGACAATACTCTGTTGATGCCAATTTGAGAATCTACCTTTGAGTGGAAAGCTTGGAAATGACCCATGCGTAGCTGATTCTTTAAACCTCATAACAAGGGCATCTACTTAGCATTAATGCATGAAGCTGATTTGTTTGCTCTCTTGAACAAGCAGTGGAAGAAACAATGGTTGGAGCGTGGTGGGTTGAGGTCACAAAGAACATTTGGAATCCACAATTACCTCAGTTTATGAAGGTATTTTTGTGGAAGATCCTATGAGGGGATTTGTTGACAACCATAAACATTCAGGCATAAGGTATTGGGTCCAATAGATGCTTTGGGTGCAGAGTGGCTAGAAAAGACCTCGTCCACCTCTTCATGGAATGCCCGACAATTAGAGGACTGATAGGGAAGGTGTGCTAATGGATACAAAAAATGTGGAAGATAAGGTCCTTCAAGAAGGACCTGTGCCTTGGAGGAAAATAGTTTCTTTTGCAATATTTGGGAGGTCAAGAATATACGTGTATTCAGTGGTGACCTCTTTGCAGCTAGCTTCTTTGAGATTGTATAGGAAAGTAAGGAGATGATACATGTGTTTGTAAGAGACAGAACTCGGAGGATTGGCTTAGAGCGACCCTCACCGTCCGCTCAAGCTCTATTGTGTAAAGGGTTTTGGTAGTAACTGCTAGGTACATCTAGCAAGGCCCTATTGTGACCAGCTGCCCCTCAAGGCTTGGCATGATCTTGAGGTAGATTTGTATATCTTTTGGTGACATTATAATATAATCACTCACAATTGTGAGTTTTGCCAAAAAAAAAAAATACTCTCCATAAATATCATCCCCCCTAGTAGGCCTTCGTGCCTCCTCACCTTGTTTCATTTTAGATTAAAAGTTTTGGAAGGTCTTCTTTGAGATCAACCAATGTGTGACACGTGGATGCCCTCTCCTTCCTTCAAATTTTTAAGCTCCATTATAAATAGCACTAGTATATGACCCGCATGTTTGTCGCAATTGATTATAAATGCATGACCTCTACTATTGTCAATTGTGACATGATCCTACTTTCCAAATTCAAGAAGTCTCAAATATGTTTCTTAATGCTCTCACTATGGTGATGCTCCACTATGTACATGATCTTTCTCCAATGCATCAATAAGTTTCTCCATCTGATGATAGGACCTATAAACCATTAAAATAAGGATGGATTGCCCACCAAGAAAGGTGCTATGTACCATTGGATGTAATTATTTGCACCATATGGAAACCATTGCCAAAGATTATGTAGTCCCCCCCCCCTCCCCCCAACTCTCTCTCGTACACACATATTAGGGTTTGAGTTCAAGACTTGCCACATGTGCAAACACCTTACATACTCCTTCTATTTGAGTTGGAGTCACTTCTCATTGATGTTATGTCCATGAATAAACTTGTGGAGATCCCTTCATGACAAGCTTTGCAATATCACTAATTGTAAACCATGCAAGACTACACTTGAAGGAGTAAAAGAGAGAGGGAGTTTATTGCCAGCTTTAGAAGCCATGTTAATTGAGTGCCTAGTTTTAAAAATGTGAACATAACCCCATTAATACCTAGATGTGAACATAATCCCATTAATACCTAAATGCCCACGCACCATCTCTCTCTCACACACACTCACACACTTGTTGCTTCTTGTTCCTCTCTCTATCAACACTAAGTTGATAGAGAGAGGAACAAGAAGCAACATAAGTTGAAGTAGATAATGTTCACATCAACAAAACTACAAAATTGACTTCTAAACCAAGAGCTTTAACATAAAACTTCATCTTCATTTCATGCTCCATCTCTTTTCCATTTTCTATCCTCACTTATTTGTCCTCATCTCCAACAATGTCTTCATCTATTACTCCATCTATTGTAAGTCTGACTTGGTTGCCCACATTCCATAATTCCCATCATAGGTGAAGAATTTTCCATGACGTGAGGGTCTTAGAGATGACTGATGTAATCCATCGATGCATGAATATGTTTTCTTTTACATACCAATCACTCAATTAATAATCTTCTCCCTCTCTTCAAGTTGACTATTTGGTAGGGATTCTTCTGACTTGGTTGATGCCCACGTTCCATAATTCCCATCATAGGTGAAGAATTTTCCATGACGGGAGGATCTTAGAGATGACTGATGTAATCCATCGATGCATGAATACGTTTTCTTTTACATACCAATCACTCAATTAATAATCTTCTCCCTCTCTTCAAGTTGACTATTTGGTAGGGATTCTTCTTCCAAATCTTCTTGATTCTTTTGTCTTCCCCTTCTATTCCTCATAAGCCCGCTACATGAAAATGCTTGAGCACAACTTTGCATGGCATTGAAAGATAGAATAACTTGGGCTATTGGTTCCTCATGCTTGCTAAAGCAACAGGCACCTCCATTGGTGGCTTACCAGCAGGGACACATGCACCACATTCTCCATGCCAAATCAATAGAGTTATGCTCTTCAAAATGTAACCATGCCAAGAACGATTCCCATGTACCAACTACTCCTCCTTTCTTGCATGAGTCAATCTTGATGTGCTAGCTGGAAATAGGCATGAACGACATGTATTGGGGGGCAGGGGGGGGGGGGGGGGGGGGGGGGGGGGGGAGAGAGAGAGAGAGAGAGAGAGAGAGAGAGAGAGAGAGAGAGAGAGAGAGAGAGAGAGAGACGAAGATCCCTCCAATGTGCTGTGGATAATTTGTAAGGTTGGTGATGACAAAATGGGTATCCTTGAACTTGGGATTTTGAGAGATTTTTTCCTTGATGTAGCCTACATGGAACATCTATCACTTCTATTACTTCTTTTTTATCTTCTTCTTTCTCCCTCTCTTCAAGTTGACTATTCTTCTTCCCAATCTTCTTGATTCTTTCTTCTTCCCCTTCTAACCCTCATAAGCCCGCTACATGAAAAATGCTTGAGCATAACTTTGCATGGCATTGAAAGATAGAATAACTTGGTCTATTGGTTCCTTATGCTTGCTAAATCAACAGGCACCTCCATTGGTGGCTCACCAGCATGCACACACATTAGGAAAAGTTTGGACTCAAAAATGGGCCTTGTAGGAATTGTTGATGTGGCATAGCTTTCAAAAAGTGGGGATCGGTAAATTTTTTGCAAAATAAGATCCAAACTTGTCGGAGGTTGGATATTTAGAATATACTCTTCAAATTCTATCTATGGATATATAGCATGCATGTATCGGACATTGCCTTCATGTAGATTTAGAAAAAGGTGATTTTAGATTACCGTAATGGTAGCAGAACCTGGCTGATTGAAAAAAAATGGCATAACTTTTATAGAAGTCATCCAAACTTTTCGGACCTTGGATCTTTAGAATCCATTTTTCAAGAACTTGCCAATGATAGGTCATATCATGGGGTTCTAAGCAATATTTAGAGGGGTCTATGATGTTGCTTTCTTTTGTACAACTTTGATAATGTAACACTCTTAAAAGCCCAAAAATGAGTTCAAAATTTTCCTAATGTGCACCGCATTTTCCATGCCAAATCAATGGAGCTATGCTCCTCAAACTTAACATTACTAGAACTGAGAAGTTTTTTCACTTTGTTAAATCTTACTACTTATCTTGCACTTTTGCATTTCAAATTAAACTTGAAATCAACCAATCTGTGACATGCGGGTGCCTTCTCCTTCCTTGAAATTTTTAATCTCCATTATATATAGTATAGACTAGTATGTGACCTGGCATCACCTCTATTCCTATAGGGCTATTTTCTCCTACAAGTGGAACACTATTAATACTCTCTTCCTACATAAATAATCTATTGCATTTTCTAAACCATTTGAGCACGTAAAAGTAGTAGGGATAAAAATTAGATACACCCAAGAGGATGCAACCCGCAAGCCTCAAATTCTCAACCTTGGGGCTACATCATAGGTTACATCACAAAAGTCTCACCAATTGAGCTATGCATGACACAACCTCTTGATAGATTCTCACAAACATGAATATATATAAGATGATGCAAAGCATTCTTTGCTACCAAGCTTGGGAGCTTCTTATAGACATTATTTTTCATGAGGTTATAGAAAAACTTAGAAGTGCTCAACTCCTAATGGGGTGGAGAGAGAGAGAGAGAGAGAGAGAGAGAGAGAGAGAGAGAGACCTCCTTTTGGTCTATCTTGGTCTAGCAATGCTACCAAGCTTGATTTTACAGACTAGCTAAGTTAGGATGGAGTGAAGAGATAAAAGTTAATAGAAGTCAATGTAATCCTAAAACTTTGTTTGAAAATGGAGTGGGTTCTAGAATGGGTTTAAACAATGAAACAAAATTGGATTCAATGTCTCTTCTCCACTCTCTTACTTGCTTCTATCGTTGCATCTTTCTTGTGAGAAATACCTGCTAATAGTGCACATCATAGCCTCCTATATAGTAGGAAGAAATTATTTCCCTTGGTTTGCCTAGGGTTGGAAAAAGTGCTACCAAGTGTAAACGTACAAACTAGGTAAGTCAGCAAACTATGTAGTCATAATTAAAAATTTCATGTCTAACAGTGGAGTTGTGAAACGATTAGGGATCATAGTTTCCATTGCACCAAAAGCGATTCAAGTTTCAAAGAGATAAGTTGGATTTATTTTAATATCAAGAAAGTGATTGACCCTTCTATCTATGCTGCTCTTTAGATACTATATCTATGTTTTGTGCACAAGCATGGTAATAGTGTACATCGTCACCTAATTAGAACAATGCATAAACAACTTAGTATGATAAGGTGCACACTATTTTTTCATGTACACTTTCACTCTATTTGCACCTTAGAATGTGATAGGAATGAAAGAAAAATAAGGAAGCTCAATTGTTTATTTTTGTAGAAGTTTTGACTACTATGCTAAACATAAGGATATGGTACAAAATTGAGTCCGTGACCTAAAATCATGCATGTCATTAATTTCTCTCTCCCTCTCTCCTCAAATTACAAAATTATGTTCCTCTTTGAGAGAGGAGATTGTATTCAACCATTTACAAGCTTAAGCCTATTCTCTTAGGCACAATCTATATCATACCAACCATTTGGCTTAGCTTCTACTCCCTTAAATGTGAGACAGGACATTGAAGCAGTGTAGGAGAGACTGTTTTTACATATACATTATGTCCCTTGAAAATTTGAGAGTATGGGCATGATATCCTCCTTGAGTGCTCAACTCTTGATCACATCAAAATTACTTTTTTTATATTTTAGTCCGAACCATGGTCTACTTCTCCCGGAAACCTCATGGATTCAATCTGTTAGGTGCCAACATTATATTCCATAGTCTTCAACCATGCTACATGTTGTATTTGGACCCATAGGTCAATCTAAGCTGTTAGGATGCTATCTCTCTCTCTCTTTCTCTTTCTCTCTCTCTCTCTCTCTCTCTCTCTCTCTCTCTCTCTCTCTCTCTCTCTCTCTCTCTCTCTCTCTCGCTGCCCCCCAAACTTTGAGGTCATTGTGATTGTTTCCATGACATTTAAAACCCCACTCCCCTCTCTCTCCTAGAGAAAGTGTGCAAGCATGTAAGCACTTGCATTCAAGAATAAAAACTCATTGCCTACATTTTTTAGGTCTCTTGTGCATAAACTAACTTTGCACTTGGGGTTCTTCTATCCTTCTCCACTATCTGCTACATGGAATCGTATCAAAGGCTTTTTAAAGTCCACAAAGCAACAATACAACTGCTCTTCATTTCAACCGACCTTCCTTCATGATAACACAAAAAGTAACAAGATGATCAATGGTGATATGACGTTGAAAAAAAATCACTTGTCCTTTTACACGCTTGCCATTCTCTTCAGCCCAATCACTCAATTTTTCTCCCCGGGGGGTCCCCTTCAGAATATGTGAGTGTAGCACGTGAGTTCACTAGGAGGGTTTTTTTATATATCAAATAGTTACAAAATTACATGTACAAGAGGCGTTTAAAAACAAAAAATTGACAAGAAATTACAGGTTTATGAAGGAAGAAGAATCTTTTAATTCATGGTGAAGTATGTGTGTAGAGGGGTTTTATAAATACCTCTTGAACGCATGTACTATATTTATTTTTGAAAGATGAACCCCCTGAAATTTTATCTCCATTATGCACTCAAACAACTTTGCATAAGAGACCCAATCATTATAGTTTGGTAGTTATTTACATTCTTTGCATCCCCTACTTTATACAAAGGCTTGACCCAATTAGTACTTCAATCACAAGGCATACCATGTTGAAGTGCAAAGTTGAACATATCACACATCCACTCGTGTGTAAAAGCTCATGTCCATTTAATCATTTTTGGCTTGATACCTTGAAGAAATCCCGCTTTACGAGTGGCCAACTTTTCAAGCTCAATGCACACATCCTCAATAGTAAAGAAAGAGGGCATACATGGGAATGAACCTTAAATGGCATTTTTCCAGCATTTGGTTTCTCATATAGTTGCCTACAATGTGTGTACATATCCACAAGTCTATTTTATCAAAACTCTCGACCTTCTTGCTCCTCAAGTTTCTCCAAAATCTTCCACATGCATGTGCCTTTTCTTGGACTTAAAAAATTTGATGCTTTACTTCTCATCTTCTTCTCTTCTGTTGAATCAATGCCTTGTGCAATGAGCATACCCATGCAATTGCACATGTGTAAAAGTAACTTTCCATAGTCTTTCTCATCCATTGAAGTATGATCATACATGTGAACTTCCTCCAACTCTCTTAAATGTATGGCATATCGTTTGTTGAGTATCATGTTGCAATGTTTTTGTGCGAGCATTTATATCTCCAAATATAATATCATCACCTTTGCCTTTAAAATAATCAATGTCCTCTTCTAAAGCAAAAAATGGTTGATTTCTATCTATGCAAGCATAAAAGGGGGAATCATGATGAGGAATGTAGCAACCGGCTACAAAAATGGGTGCTCTTTTTGGTTTCATACTTTTCAGCCACACATAATGTTTGTGTTTGTCATCTTTCACAATTGATACAAAATATTCCAATCCTTGCTTAACCATACATGCTACCCCTCCTTCCCCTCTTTGTGACTTGAGATTCTTTGACTACATCAATGAATGTACATTGTAATCCTCCAACACGTTAATCCTATGTGTATCATGCTTCCAAGTTTCAACAAGAAGTACAACATCTACTTTGCTTGTTAGTTCATCTATGACACCTCCCATATTTTATGGGTATCCATTGCAATTCAAAAGCATATTTTCAATTGTAACTAGGCCTCATAGGTCACACATTCCTGTTTTCTCAAGGGACTCGCCTCCTCCTTGAGCACATTTTCTTCATGAGAGAGAGAGAGAGAGAGAGAGAGGCCAAGGGAAAACCCACGTGGGGTCATGAACCTAGGCCAAGGGACAGCTGCCTAAGTGCGGAAAGGGGAATACAAAATACAGAGCCAAGGGCCTATTCAAAGGGTGGTTGGATGTTGGTAGACTTTACAAAAAGTTAGTGGGCTCGTGTATGAGGTTTGTTAGTAGAGTGTTGGTAGACTTTAAAGGTGAATTTACCTAGAATCCTTATAGAATGAGCACCTTCTCTTGATTTCTAGACAAGAAAGTGTTATTCTATAGATCATAACTTTAGTTGTAGTAGGTATTGTTGACTATTGAATATGCAAAGGGCACTCATTCCTCTTGTGTGTTTGCATGCATGCATATACACAAGCATGTGTGTGTGTGTGTGTGTGGAATCAGGGCAAGAAAACGCATAGGTGATCTTGATGCTCAAGCAAGAAAGGATTCTCACATAGTCTGCGAGCATGTGATCTCAGAGGTGTGTGAAAAAATAACACTATTACAAATACTATGAGCCAAAGAAAGCAAAAAAAGGCAGGTAAAAACTCAAAGGATGCCATGACTACATGCAAAGAGTGATAGTCTTTGTGTGTGTACTTGTTTTGATTTTAATAAATACACATCAAGGAGCAAGACGTTCAAAAGATAACTAGCTAAAGATATATAGGCAAAGATTTGTACAGAAACAAGTCAGTCTTTGATTCATAACGGTACAGCATAATAAGAATGAGGCATCATTCCAAATGAGTTTATACAAAGGTATCAGAACTATCCCAATTGAATCATCAAGTGTTTTCAAAGTTGAACTGCAACAAGCTAAACCTTTTTAAGCCAAGATAGAACTCTCACATGCATCCATATTGTCAAGACAGCAGATATGTTATACTTGGCTACATATGGCAGGCTTCAAAGAACCTATTTGTTATCCATGTCAAACTTAAAAATTATTAGACTATCTACTGCCCTACATATTAAAGTAGACAAAATCTCAATGTTTAAAAAGTATTCCTGCCAGAATTGCTCCATATGTTTTAAAAGGACTTCTTCTTTTTCTTTAATAACCATTATCATAAAACAATTCAACTAATCCATATCATTCTATGTACTGCTTTAGCTAAACATTGTATCGACAAAAACTTACATGCAATGCTTTGTTTTGTAACTATATCTCTAAATTAAGCTCCGAGGTTGAGCCCTTCAAATAGAACAAAAACCAACTACCCATAGTAGAACATAAGGGATAGAAATCACATTGTACCAAAAATGTTTTATTACAACAGCGGTTAGTATTGAAGCCTTAGTTAATCAAGGTGTGCTAGCCCTATAAAATATGATTATAAAGATCCATTTTTCCACCATATGTTTAGAAGTTATATTAGCAAAATCCCAAAGTTTCAACCAACAAAGCAGAGGATATCTTTGGCTTAGCAACCAAAAAAGAGAGTGGGAATTTTAAGAAGATTTATTCGATCAGAGTCAAATCTACCAGAAAATCAAAACATGGCAGTGAGAATCAGAGTTGTAACTCCAATTTGAGAATATGTATGTATGTGTAGGTTTACCAATCAAAGCTAGATCTTTCACTATACAAAGCACGGTATTCCAATCCTTTACAGGGTCTCATATCTCCTAGGATTTATCCCAGATTAAGTATTCTTGTAAAAAACCCAACATAACCAGCACATGGAGTTTGTCAAAATAATAAGGTTAAAAAATTTTAAACCAAGTTTATTTCATGCCAAAGACAACCTGGCCTTATTTATTTCAATTTTTCAGACCTGCACCAGATTAAAGGCAGTCTTCCTAGAACCAAAAGCCAAACATTAACCCAATATTCAGCAGCATAATGTATGTTAGATATTTTTGCAAGCCAAGGCCACAAGGCTCCCCCCATGTTACAATAACCTCATCAATATAACTTCAGCTAGGTAGAGCTAGAATAATGCTCGAACTATACTAGAAGGGTAAAAAAAGCGTGTAGTGGTCTAAAAAACAGGCAAGCATGAAAAAATTCAGTAAAGCCTAGAAGTGAAAGATCCTCTTGAGCTAGCATGACAACAATCAAAAGCTAGAATCAACTTGGAAAATATCACTAGATCAGATAGAGGCCAGATATCAAGAATCGGAAGTTACTGAGTATTTTAGTACTCTGCTACAGGTATGCACACTCATCAGAATTACACCAAATACCATAAAGAATTTCCTATTGAAATTAAAGTAGTAGCTAAACTATCATCCCAGAGAAGTACCAGTTAGAGCCAGAGAAGTACTAGCCAGAGCCAGAGCCAGAGCCAGTCATAAAGCAGGCCACCTCCAACCATACCCAGATATAGCCATTTTATGAGAGTAAACTCTACTCCAAAAAAATGACTAGCCACATCCATAGACCAAGATTTCAAAGACCAAAAAAATGAGTTGTAGAGCAGACCTCCTATCAAGACACAACCAGCAGAAGAAACGTACTACTGAAGCACAAACATAGCTCAAATCACAGTTTGCAAGTCAAGGCCACCAAGCTCCCCCATGTTACAACACCATACCCTCCTCAGGTAGCATGTTATGAAAATTCTTAGGTAAAACCAATTTTCAAAAGTTTTCATGCTAGTCAACCAAAACTACTACAGAGATTGCATAGATTAGATTAATAAATTCTCAAGCTCGGTAAAGTGACCAGAATTGGAGACCAGCAAAACCAGTTATTAGCTTTTTCTAGTCAAAAGACTAGCAGAAATTTAGACAAAATGCTTTTTATTTTGTGTCCAAGCTTAGATTAGTTATCAACTTTCCACAAAAAGGTGTCTAACACAAAATAGGGCCACAGTTCAGCTATGAAAGACCAATATTAGGAACAAATCTCGTCATTCTTTAGGGCCAAGTCTTTCCCATTATAGGTATATAACAAATTCAAAGAGCAAGAATGTACGATTTTAAGACCAATACTTGGCGTGTGTCAGCATCAGTATGGGCTAGGTACCTTTTTTCACGAGGCAAGAAAAATCTCAGATTGAAGCAAAGTCAATGGGAAACTTCAATTTTTTCTTTGCATTCAGCAACCAACAAGGACAAAAAATATCTCTTTTAGAATAAATATTCTTAGTCAAGAGAAACCTATCATAATCAGCACATCTCCAATATAGAGCACGAGATTATCCAAAAAAGTGAGATTTTGAGTGAAATATAGAACGTGTGAGCAAAAGTAATCCCAAAATAATCTCCAAAATGACAGGGGAAAGCCAAGCACAATTCCAATGTCTTCTTACTCTCTCTTTCCCCCTTTTTTTAACCCGTACAACCAAGTCGACCATATCAAGTTTTTTTTAATGTTGATAGAGACAATGTATCAAAAACTCAATGCACAAAACATAAATCATAATTTCTTTTCGTGTATGCTAAAAGGAAAAAGAGAGAAAAATACCAATTCTAAGTGAAGGGAGAACACCCCTCATCTTTATATAGGGGTAGTGGATATGTAAGAGGCAGCAAATTAGCATGTCTGCCTACAATAAAATAGGCACGGCCATACCATGCAAGCTCACCACAGCAAGCAATCACATCAAGATCGTGTACAGCGCTAAGGAGGAGGGATTATCATGAATAGGATGAGTTATATGCCGTGCCAAGCCGCCAACATCATCACGAAGCTTTAGTTGTGAATTTTTTTCAGTCAAAAGGGGGGAGGGGATATCTGGCTACAGACATAGAATGAAAAACCTCACATTTGTTTATGACAAAAGGAGCCAAAATGGGAAGGGGGTTAAACATTTATTTTCTAAGGGTTAAATCCACAAGGGGTTTCTCACACTAACTTAAGCTTTTAGTGGTACTCATTCAACCATGCTAACCAAGATAGCATAGTAAGCCAGTAATAATAAATTCAAATATCAATTCAGCAATTTCATACTCAAGGTGGACAACCTTATGCTAAGAGTAGGCTACTTGTAATCATGCAGCAATAGTGTCAAAGGTTTAAAGGTATATTCCCTGGATTCTTCTTCTTTAGAGACTTTGATTTTATTAGGCCTAGAGACCTGTCAAGGATCCCATCTCACTTTTTGGTGTCGGCGGGTGTGGAGACATCACATTAGAATGATATGGATTATTCGATTTTTTAAACAGTAAATGGTTATTAAAAAAAAGAGAAGAAGTTCTTTTAAAACATATGCAGCAATTCTGGCAGGAATACTTGAGATCTTCTCTACTTCAATATGTAGGACATTACTAGTCTAATAATTTTTAAGTTTGATATGGATAACAACTGATAGGTTCTTTGAAGCTTGCCATACGTAGCCAAGTATAACATATGTGTTGTCTTGACTATATGGATGGAGGTGAGAATTCTATCTTGACTTAAAAAGGCTTAGCTTGCTGTAGTCCGACTTTGAAAGCACTTGATGGTTCAACTGGGATAGTTCTGATACCTTTTTATAAACTCATTAGGAATGATACCTCATTATTATTATGATGTACAATTATGAATCAAAGACTGACATGTTTCTACACAAATATTTGCCTAGAAATCTTTAGCCAATCGTCTTTTGAATGTCTTGTTCCTTGGTTTGTATTTATTAAAATTAAAACAGCTACACACACCCCTACCCCCAGGCCCTCCCAGGCAACTGGGTGGACCGGGACGATGGCTTTCGATATTTCTTGTCTATAGGCTTTGATTGACCCGCTTGTCTTTAATTCCTTGACTGGATACCAGGTGTTAGGTGGTCTCTCCTTGACTATAGATTGGATTCCTACTCACGACTATTCTAGTCTTCTGGCTCAGTTGGTTTTAAGTAGCAGGTTAATCCAATTCTACTCACCCATGCTTAAATAAACTTTATCTTGATGATTACAAGAACATGCTACCTACTTCACTTATATGAGGACTTTTTGGGAACAGGAGAAAAAGCATGGCATATATCATCTAAAGACTATCAATGACAACCATAATTTTTTCAAACTGGCTAACAAAGCCTTAAAAATCCTTCAGGAGTAATGTCTTCCTTGAAGACGATATCAGGTATTGTGTTAATACAAATAATTTTACCCTCTTTAGGGACACTCTGACTTGGAACTTCTCTGCTAACGAATTTTGTTAAACTCAGCTTTTTAATGAGGCACTAGGCTCATACACAATGGGCCTACTGCCAAAACCCATTGTGTATGGCCCTTGCGATATGGTGGGTACACACACACACACACACACACACACTTGGTCACAACATCTGACCATGATAACTATTGCTAGTTACACTAATTCAATCTACTGGTATTGCTACCCAAACTATGTATGTAGCTAATACTTTACCCACACACACATACTCATACACTTCTGGCTTAACAATGGTTTGGGTTTATAACCCTAGAAGGAGACCTAGTCCTATCTCGGAGTGGAAACGGGACAACTTTTTGATTTCTAAAATTATTTCGGCTCTATAACTTCCATCATTTGGATTAAGGTTTCCTTAACCAACGCTTTTTCCCCCGTAACATGTGTGAGGGCATAGCTGCACTGGTGGACTCCTCTTCCAAGTGGAGAAGTTTCTACACGTTTTTAGTGCGCGGGAATGGATAGTTACCTGACTAATCAGGTCCACACGTCCATGATTGACAACCTTAGTCAAAATCCCCACTTACCACCCCGCACTCACACATGATACTTTGTTATTTAATTACTACCACGATCTTATCGCAATTAAAATAATGATTCCTTTTATCCTTCATAACAGGATTTCATCAAAACAGTATTGAAACAATCTTTTAATAAATAGACATCTTTAGACTTAAGACAAGGTACTGTCAATCTGGAGTAACTCTGACCAGTACTGGCTTGTCTCAAGATCACCTATACAGGGGTGAGAAAACGGGCACCCATTTCTTATTTATAAAAACCGGGGTGGAAAAAAAATCATCACCCAAAATCCGGACGCCCATACGCCAACCGGTTGCCGATACAGCCAGGCAGTTCCTCTAGGATAAAAACAATATCCTAAGACTCCATGTGCACTGAGGAAACCGAATCATCCATGGCTGACTCGCCATCATTACTCATCACCTGGAGTAAAATATTCCAAGGAATCAGAGGTGTCTTGAGACAAGCTGTCTTAAGGATGATCAAAATTTCTTTCCTAGGCAATCTGTCTTAGCCCAAAAATTTCTATCCTATTTACAAACAATGCTCGTTGGTTACTTAGAAATTACCTTCCGTTTTTTGCCAGTTATTCCTTCCTAGTTCCTACGTATGCAATGTTAATTCATAAAAGAACTTTAAGCTATTTAAAGACTTATGTGAATAAATGGAAAATCCACCTAATACTCGTTAGCCACCTGTTGCTGCACTCGCGCCTGAAGACTCTCCTCCATAGGCCTATGACTAGGCCCAACCTCATGGTCATGGGATGCTCTAGTCCTTTTGTGGGTTGTATCTTCTTCATCGGACAGAGGATTTCCTCGAGTCCTTTTCGGGGCCATAGTGGTAGCCTTTATAAAAGGATACTCAATCGATTAAAGAATTAAATGAATAATCGTTTTTATTTCTTTTATCCAAAAGTAGGGATTTTTGGAGTAAATAAGTATCTTTGATAAATATCTGGGTAAGATATTTTCCTGTTAGCTTCCTAATAGGGTTATTATTCTCCCAAAATTATCTTATATTTATCGGAGCTATTTTACTAAATTCCTTATTTAATTTCTGCTCCAAAATATCCTATTTTGGCTTTAGTAATTTATGAATTAGTTATCTGCTTGTGGTATATTTACCCTAGGTGTATTTTGATGTATTATACTCTAGTAATTATCTTACTACCTTATAAATGGATTTGCTAATTTACCTTCTCAATTTATATACAAAATCAGGCAATGTAAGCTAAGATAATGAACTAAACTAATTATCTCGGTATGATATATTTATCACGGGTTCCTAGCAGTAGTTTCTAACTCTGATAACTATTATATATTTATCTAAGTCATTTATATAAATTTCCTCTTTAGTTTCTGTTCAAAAATAGATAATTTTGGCCTATTTCATTAGGTAAAAAAATTTCCTATGTATACCCTAATTATCCGAGCTTCCTAAACATGTCTCCTATCCCTAATAATTATAGTGTAATTATCTAAATAATTTCTCTAATTTTCCACCTTTAATTTACCCTTTAAAACAGGTTTTTTTTTACTAATATAATTAGCTAAATTATTTTTTTGTGACTAAGCTAATTATCATGGCTTTTTAAAGATGTATTCTAACTCTAAAAATTATGTCAAAACTATTTAATCTAATTTACTAATTTTCTTTCAAACATAGGGTTTTTTAACTAAGATAATTAACTAAATTAACTTTTTGTGACTAAGCTAATTATCATGGATTGTTAATGATGTGTTATAACTCTGAAAATTATCTCAAAGCTGTCTAATCTAATTTACTAATTTTCACCTTTAATTTATCTTCACAAATAGTTTTTTTAAAATAAGATAATTAGATAAATTAACTTTCTATAGCTAAGATAATTATCACAGGTTCCTAATGATAAGTTCTAACTCTAAAAATTTTCTCAAAGCTAACTAATCTTATTTACTTTTTTTAAAGTTTATCTTCAAAAATAGGGTTTTTTAACTAAGATAATTAGCTAAATTAATTTTTTGTGGCTAAGATAACTATCACAGCTTTTTAAACATCTAAACTAACTCTAATAAATAGCATCTAATTATCTAACATTTTTTTATAATTTCCCTCTTTAATTTATAGCTAAAACAATTAATTTTAGCTCAATTACATACTTAGATTACTTATTTGTTAATAATTAATTTACCCCATGTTTCTAGTAGTATTTTCTAGTTGAGATAATTAACTTAAGAATTTTTGAGCTAATTGAATAGATTTCCCATCAATTTTTGATTAAACATAGCTAAATTCTGCTTAATTAATTACAAAAACTAATCAAAAAACTAAGAGATAATCTTTTTAGCATCTTGATAGTTTAATACATCTTTGATAATTATCCTATACAATTATAAGTTTTATGAGTATAAGTACCATTAATTTATGACTAAAATGATTAACTTTAGTCCTAATATAGCTTACTAATTAATTAGATTAATGTCCCTAAGCTTAATCTAAATAATCAACAAAGAATTAAGAATTAAAAGAGTAATTTATAGTGTAATTAAGTTTAATCTTCTTAATTAATTAGATTAATTAAGAAAATTTAAGTAAATTTGCATAATTTTGCTAATTAAAAAGGGTTAAACCACTTACTGTGGATTAATCAACTAGAGTTTTTGCTCTCTAGTGATTTTTGAGTAGAGTTCTCTTTAGTTGAGAGAGAAACGGCCAAGACTCCGAGTCTGAATTTTTTTGTGAAGAGGGGGGGGCCTTTTTATAGGTTTTTAGGGCTCTTGGGCTGATTCTGGCAGATTCTTGCACCTCAAGCTAGCCCCCAGCTTCCACCTAGCACCACCTGCTGCTAAATGTAGCCTGGACCAGTTTATCACTACCCCACATACCCCACCAAATCCACAGAATCGATTTTCTGCTATTTTTTTCACTTTTAATTATTAATTTTGGAAATATCTGCAATTATCAGTAAATATCTAGGAACTTTAAGATAAAAGTATTTTTCAGTAATGATTACTAATACCTTATAATTTTATTTAATTAACTTAACTCACAGTGTAAACTTTCACGGCCCGTAACTTTCCCAGTTTTTATCGGAATTTAGTTTTGAAAATTCCTAACCCTAGTAAAGTCATGATTACGGTTCCAAAAAGACCGATATATGCCATAATTGCATAATTCTACATTGTTTTCTTGATAACCAAATTAATTTGATTATGCTTTGTAAAATTTCTAAGGTTTCAAAAATTGGAAACCTTACATCTATGTACTGCTTTAGCTAAACAATGTATGGACAAAAATTTGCATGCAATGCTTTGTTTTGTAACTATACCTTAAATTAAGCTCCAAAGTCGAGCCCTTCAAATAGAGAAAACCAACTACCCATAGTAGAACATCAGGGGTAGAAATCTCATTATACACGACAACGGTTTTTTGTACCTTTTTTTTTTGCCCAAAAAAAAATTAGTGAGGTAAAAGTAACCATATTTTTTGGTCACCAACCCATTGAAGTGAACGGGGCATTTTATCGCATGACCTACAAAAATCCCCACTCTTATTTATATGCAATCAACCGTAAGAAATTGCTGTTTTGGGCAAAATGCACTGGTCCATCAACTTTGGAGGCTTGTAGTGACCAAGGGATTAGAAAAATTACAAGTTTCTCATTTTTTCCATATGTAGTAGTTATTGAACTATAAGCTCTTGAAAGGATTTTTCAAAATGAGTGGATCTACTATGGTTTTGGAATTTTTTCCCAAAACCCTGAAAGGACACTTTTATGTCCTGTAGGTTACCATTAAAAGTGTTAAGCTCCCGCTTTACAAAATTAACCGGGCCGTTAACGACACCGGGCTTAACAGATTGATTAATCAACCTTCAGACTAATGACGGTGATGGAAACTTTTGCTTGTCACTTTATCTGCTTCATCTACATTCAAGATTCTGCAAACATCATTTAAGTTCACTATGTCAATCATCGTGCTTCAATTATTGCCGACTGTCATGTAGCTTCCTGCTTTGTGTGCTTTGCATTGGCTTAATTTTTGCTCACAAATTTCGTCATCTTCTCTAATCAACTTACTTTGATTTTCGTCAGGCTTTGTATGCCTTGGTAATTTGCATTGGCTGAATTTTTGCTCACAAATTTCGTCGTCTCCTCTAATACACTTACTTTGATTGTGGTCAGGCTTTGTATGCCTTGGTAATTTCTCTTTTCCAGTTTGACCTTCTTCTTCTTGCTTTGATTGGAGATCGAGAGAGAGAAAGCACACCTTGATTACCTCCTCGCCTCACCTTGCTTGAGCCGGAGATCGAGAGAGAGGGAGAGCTCCTTTGACATCTTTTGTTGATGCCCTCGTTCCCTCGCTTGCATGCAATCGCCCTTGCTTTGCTTGCCTCCTCTTCAAGCTCGAGAGGGAGAGAGAAAGAGTCTCGCCTTTGCTTCGTTCAAGCTCGATAAGCTCTCCTTGAGATCCCTCCTTTGCTTGCTTCTCCCCTTCGTTATGCTCCTCACGTTGATCTCTTTCCGTTGCCTCTTGCTTTGCTCCCTTCTTGCCCTCGTTCAACTTGCCTCGAATACCTTTTCCCATGCAAAAAATCCCTATTATTAGCATGCCTTCACTAGGCAGTGGCATCGGCGCTAATGACGTGGGGTGGGAGTCGACCCAATGACGTGGCAGGGGACGGTCTAGAGCAGCGCAAAAATTGACAAAATCGGTGCCAAAAGGGAGTGCCCCTACAAGCTAAGCATTTCTTGCTGCTTGGTCGGCGTCATCCGAGCATCACTGCGCTTGTTGCGAGCTCCCCATTCCCTGCGCTTCCCGTCATCGTTGCCTGCTCACGCTTTTCTTTCTTCCCTTTTTCTTTTTATTTCCACACTAAATTAACTTTAAGCCCTTGTGGGCGGCATCCCATGGGCGGCCTTGCTTTAAGTGGGCGGCCTTAGCTTTTAGCGGGCGGCTTTAGGCCCTTGTAGGGAACCACATTTGTCATGCATATCGACACTGCCTCGTTGGTTATATCTCGCAGTCAATGCATTCCGAGAGGTCACATTCGAACATGAAGCTCTTGAAGCACTTTTTATACTTAATGAGACGTACACCACATTTGACGTACATGTAGCTGCTATCAATGCACTGCACGAGATAATATTTTGGACAAGATTCTCCTCGAGTAACTTACTTTGCTGCACTCCAAATCCTGAGCGAGAGCCAAATCTCATAGATGGCACTCCGTACGAGCCGACCGGAGTGGTACGGAACCGGCCCTCGGTGAATCTTTATCAGCCAATATCTTGGCGGCCGGAACTCCAATCACCAATCTGAAAAGACCGACGCGCTCCAGAAGTAGAGCACTTCAGGCCCATGCATTCATTTCATCTCTGTCACCTTAGCTGCAGTTGCCCAATCCGGTACGGATCTACGATCGACTCAAACTCCAAAGTGACATAACTTCTTCACTGTGGCTCCAATCGACGAGCCGTAAAGATAGGCCAATAGAGAACTTCAAGCACTACGGTTCTAGATCATAATCTCTCATCTATGGTCACTACAAGCATACTCATTTTTGGAATCATTGAAGCATCTGTTGGCCCTTCTAAGACGCATTTGACATACATTAATCATTAAGCTTGGCCTGTTATCAAGCCCTGATCACTGACCATTAATCAAGTAAGCTTCAAAGAAGCTTAGCTTGCATTTCTCTGCTCTTTTTCTTATCATGGAAGCGGAGCTGCAGGACATCCACCCCCTCTGAACCCACACAGCCTCCGGTCTGTGCCAACAACACTTCAATTTGCATGTGCTACAGGTACCATTAGGGGAATTTTGAGGTCATTTTTGTGCCTTTTAGCGTGTAGAGAGAGAGTGGTCTCAACCAATGGTTGAAGAGCTTCCGTTACGGAACCTCTATTTTTGAAAACTCACAAAAAAAGCAAATAGTCTATCTTTACCGCAACTTTGAGCTGGTAAATAGCAATGTAAACAAGTAAAAGTGCAAAGGCATTTAATAGCTGTCGCTTTCAGAAACACGTACTTCTCATATTATATTGTTTTCATTTTGCACGTTGCCATCATAAAACAACGTTTGGATTATATCTCATGATCTTTTCCAGTTTTGAACCGTTTTTTGCACATTTTGCTTATTCTTCTCTTGAACTCAGACTAGACTTCTCTGCTCATTTCTTTTTTCACCATGGAATCTTCATCACGATCAAAACGACCAAGAACTTCCATTGAAGCCATTATCACTTACAACACGACTAATCAAAATGGACAGAGTAGAATTTCTATATTCATGCCCATTGTAGTTTCTATAGACTTGTTCTCTAATGCTGAAGTCAGAAAATCTAGAACAATGTTTTCAGTGAAGACTTTAGACTCAGCAAATGTACTTGAATTTGTGGATGAGGGTTGGAACACCAAAACAGTGAATGGAATCACTTGTTATGTGCAAGCTGGCTCAATTGCTTGCAAATACATGATAGGGACACAAAAATTCATTATGTCATTTTATTACTGAAGATGGCACTATGTTGGTGGTGAGCTAACTCCACTTGATCAAGACACGGAGGACTTCATTGACAGCCCAATAGAAGACATTGATATATGGGTAAACAATGAGCATCTGTCAATTGTAAAGATAAGAGGACCTGCAAAATTGAGATTGGACCTGTAAAATGATGAAATTGAATTGCCCACAACATTCTGCTTTCAAGTAAATGGTAGAAAGGTAACTATTATGCCTAAAAGTCTCTTGTTCTCTTATTGGTTCTTTATTTAACTTTGACTGTTTTTGTAGGTATCAAAAAGAAATGAAAGCAGGCTACAGTGCAAGGACATCTTGGATGGCATTGTACATTTGGTGCCTTAAACATCCTTCAAGGCAATTTTGTAACACATGCCCTGCGAGGATCTTATTTTGTATCACATGACCTACAAGGATCTTATTTTGTATAACATGATTTAAAAGGATCTTTATTTTGTTATTGAAATGCAACTTTTTCAAACATCCAATGATTTGATTTTGTAACAGAGTCTTAAAACAAGTATTCAATTTCAAATATTTGCACTTACATACAAGGGTCCATACAAGGGCCAATTGGTTACAAGTGGGCTATAGAATAGACAATTGGATACAATAGAGAACTGAGAAGCTTGATACAAGTGGGCTACAATAAGCTAGAATAGTTTTTTGGCAGGAGTTTTCCTGTCCCTAGGGGACTTCCTTAATGGGGTTGGTGCTTTTGCAGGAGATTTTCTTTTTGAAGTGGGCTCTTTTGTCCTGGGAGATTTTCTTTTTGAAGTGGGCTTGACTGGAGGGCTTGAAGGCTGCTTCCTCTTTCTCTTATCATCCATCTCTTCACTTGCCTTTTCCTGCTCACCACTCTCTTCTTCATCTTCCAGCTTTGCTTTCCCCTTCTCTTCAACATCATCATCTTCAAATACCTCTTGCAGTTCTCCATTGCTTCAATCATATACTTGATAATCCTTGCTCTTGTCAACCATAGCACTCTCTGTTGATCTATACAAGGTAATAGAAAGCAAGTTTTAGGAACAATAAAATGAGAAAAAATACAGCTGGCAAATATGAAATATGCTATACTTCTATATCCTGATTGTCATTGCAGTATATGAAGTCCAAGAGGAGCTTGGCATTTGTCAATACCCTCCATCCACATGAATGGCTTTCACGCTGGATTGGAACCTGCAATTCATTACATGTATTTTTGGGAAAAAATCTTTGAGGATAATCCATTGAAGTGAACAAAGCATAAAGAATTCCAACCTTCACCACTACAAAATGGATGTCATTCAGCATCTATAAATCTTATAGTAGCACTATCCAAAATTCTTTATAAATGAGGTTCTGCTTTACTAAAAGTATGTGCTTATGGTTTACAAAATGTGTCTGCTGCTATACTTACAATTTTGCTTGACCATGTACTCCAGCAAGAGAATTGACAAAGTAGCATTTTCTTTTCACAATATCAATTGCAATTAAACTCCAATGTGAGCTATAAAAACAAGCCTCAGTTAGCCTTCTAACGTGAATTACCAAATTCTCTTCACAAGGTGTAGGTAGAAAACTTACCTCTCATGATAAGGAATCAAGAAAAATTCACAGATTTCCAAGTCCACATGAGTCAACCACTTTGTGAGCTCTCTAATGTTTGTCTCTGTCCTGAGAAATTGGGAGATAGCAGGGTCTAAAATCTCCACCTTTTGTTGAAGGTCTGGCTCATATGAATGCATCATTAACCTGGTAAAGAGTTCTTGTTATATAAAGAGTTCTTGCTATAAACAAAAATACATAGGAAAACAAAAACAACCTAAGTCCTGTGATAAGGAGTGGAGAATTCATCTCCTTGGTCCAGTCCTTGAGAATTTCCAAGGTCTCAGAGTCAAGTGAATTGTAATCCTCCCTAGGATCCTCCCCACTGAATAGAGTGACAACAAAACCAGTAGGATTGACACTCCTCAAGAGGGGCACTGGCTGAGGTTCCAACAGGTCAAGCTCCTTTCTCTCTGCAATTTCCTTGTCTTACTTGGCTCTCTCTTTCCTTTCCTTTTCCTCTTCTTCAGTAATATCAAAAACTCCTACTTCAGGCTCCTTGGGCTTCCTCCATGGAGGAATGTTGAGAATATTGAATGCCTTTATATCATGCATAGGGATAGGCTCCAAAATTTTTGAAAACCTGTATGTCAGCCTCCTAAGAGTGATCATGTCTTTGTCCATCAGAGTAACCCTATGGGCATGAGCTGCACAAATATAGGCATCTTGGAAAATCTCAATCATAAAGTCCTCAGAAGCCTCCTGGATACATGCCAATGCAGTACTAGTCCACCTCATGGAAATCTTATACTCCTCTACAACTTGTCTGCACAGTCTCTGGAAGGGCAGTTTGGGAATTGCAAGATTGATGGCCTTTATGGCCTTCCTTATCTCTCTTAGACATTTGACCCCCTGCTTGAACTTTCTCTTTGTAAGGAGAGGCTTAAGCTGCACGGGCTTGGAAACTTTCCTCTGATGTGTATCTTTCCTTTTGCTTGTTTTAGGGTCGGGTAGAGAAGAATCCTTCCTCTGAGATTTGGTCTTCTTTGTGCCAGCAGAGGTTGGTTTGACAGGATCTTTAGAAGTGGATGGTTGGTTTGGTAAAGTACTAGCTGAAGCTTTGCTAGGCTTAGGAATCTCTTCTTCATCTTTGGATAGAGGCTCATCAACTTTCCTTGCAGTCTTCTTGGTCCTTGCCATCTTCAAAAGGAATAGGAATGATTGTTGCACAACAAACAACAAACATTTTTTTCCTATTATGACACCCCGTGCGGGATAACCATAGCATTGGAAGTTTCCACCTTCCAAGCGGCTCGCGACCGAGTGACACCCCGTAGGCTAAATAGCAAAGCGAGGAAAAAGTTCACACATACAAAGATCGCGCACGGGGTGACAGGGTGACGATTGTTCTTCTTGGTCCTTGCCATCTTCAAAAGGAATAGGAATGATTGCTGCACAACAAACAACAAACATTAGTAACCAAAAAAAAAACATTTTTTTCCTATTATGACACCCCGTGCGGGATAACCATAGCATTGGAAGTTTTCACCTTCCAAGCGGCTCGCGACCGAGTGACACCCCGTAGGCGAAATAGCAAAGCGAGGAAAAAGTTCACACATACAAAGATCGCGCACGGGGTGAAAATTGTTCCAAGTGCGGGTAAAATTGGGTTGTTAAAGCGCCGCAAGAATCGGATAATAGCGCAGCAAGAGTCGGAAAAAATTGGGCAAGAATGTGCTCGATTTGAGTGCTTCTTGGGCTTGTTTAGGGCACTATGCGCAACTCCCTAGGTGCACAACTCCCTAGGCGCATACTAGCCGTTGGGCACAAACTTAGAGGCGGAAACCGCTTGGCACACCCCCCGAGGCGGCATTTTTGGCCATATAAACAACCTACCCAACTCACTTTTCCGCTCATTGTCCTTCACAAGGCTAGAAATAAAGCCTCCAAGCGACACCCCGCGACACCCCGTGCGCGAATTTTGAAGGTGTCGACCGCTTACCCAGTGACACGCCGTAAGCGAATTTATTGAGTGCCAACTCTCTCCTCACCCTCACAGGTCGCATAGCAAGTGACACAATTTGTTGTAATTCTTTCTTGCTTGCTTAGATTTACAACTTGCATACTTGTTTGTAAACCATTATTAGTTTTTTGCATTATTAAGGAAGGGTAGTTTATTGATATATTTTAGTCATAGAAGAAATATATTTCTTAATGTCATGTCTACTTCTTAATGTCTTGATGGACTTCTCTTTTCTCTTTCTCAGACATTTTTGGATTGTCCTAATGGATACAGAGGATATGCAAGAGACCGCTGATGAGAGGCTAATGTCTTTTCTTTACAAAGTTAATGAACTTGCAAGATTTCAAAGTGTCAAAGAGATTTTTAATGATGCCTTTGAGCTTCAACTACTTGTGGATGGCTTCTCCACACAAATTAGTGAATTGATAGAGATATATACAGCATTGACCAAAGATCACATGCTTGATAATCTTGGTCATTTTCTTGATATATGCAAAGCAGGTAGCTTGGCAAGGACAGGTATTGCAAAGAAGTGTTCAAGCCTTCATCCAGACTGGAAAAAGATCATAAAGCCTTGCAAATTTCATGGTAATATGCATTGCCAGTTGGTAGAGTATGACCTTGGACTTATCATTTTCTTCAGTGTACTCCCAACACCAGAGGGCAAACAGATTCCAAAGCAGATTTCTCAGGCTGAGGAGGTCCAGGAGGAAGAGGAGGAAGAGGAGAGGGAGATGGAGTTCCATGAAGAGGAAGAGAAACTACAAAGCATTGAGATGTTGGACATTGCAAAATTTAAAGCAGAAAACATCACTAAAGTGGAGAATGTTGACATTGAGGATGAAGATGTTGATCCTTTGCAGCGCACAACAACATTTTCCACATACAAAGTTAACAAAAAGGAATATGTTTTGCTGAATGACATTCAGCATCTTTTTGATCTAAGGGAAGTTTTGGCTGAGTGGGGATGTAATGACATAGGATTCATTGATTACTCTTCTTGCCCCTTAGCAGTCTTGGACACAGAGGCAAAAAATTTTATTGACAGCTCAAGTGTTGGAAAGCTTGTGCAGGACATTGTTCTGAGATATGAGCAACAGGGTGTACGTTTTGAAGAGGAGTTCAATGAGATCCAAAAAAGGCTTAAAATAGAACATATGGGAGAGGAAAAGACCAGATATTATGAAGTAAGGGCAACTAGATCCATTGATATATGGGAACCTGCCTTTTTTGAGGAGGATGAGTCTCCTAAGGTATGTTTATGACCATTTTTCTTTGTCTAATTAATGTGCCAAACAATTAACCAAGACATATTTTTGCAAATTGAAATACTGGACACAGACAAATTCCTTGGCAAGGGGAAGGGTTCCAGACCATTAAATTTAGGAAGGAACCAGAGCTTGGGACACTTTATTGGGAAGCTCAACAAAGAGACTGTCATTATATTCCATAACAAGTTTACAAGAGAACCATTGATGCCAATGCTTGCAATTAAAGCACTTGCAAAGGTTGTTGGTTCATATCAGCTTCCTCCAGGGTTAGAGAAGTTAATATTGGTGGAAAAGGAGGAAGCCATCAGAATTTTTGGATTCTTCCCTGGACTTATTGGTTCTAGAGCTGGTTATTTTGCCACAATGGCATCCTATGTGCTTGCCCACATCCTATGGGACCTCATTTCTTGATGTACCTTCAAGACCATGATCTTTGATGGCATTGTGGAGAGCTTTCTGCTGGTTATACTTCACATTGGATGAACCCTTCTTGGCATTTACCTTTCCTAGTTTGCCATGAAACCCTAGGAAAGCTATGGCCTTCACACCACCAACAAGGACCTTTCTAGGCACATTGTTTCCATTTGAAGATCTCTTCAGGTCTGTTTCAATCTTAACCTTATTGAGTTCACATTTCTAAACAGCTTGCTATAACCATCTCTGCTAATGCCTACCTTATCCATAGTATATTGCACATCCTCCTTGTCCAAGAAAGAGCTCTACAAACATCCCTCAATGCACTGCTCCTTTGCCTTGTTAAACTTCTTCTCTGTGAAAATCTTTTTGGCAACCTTGGGAGGTAAAACATCACAATAATGTTTAGCTGCCATTTCCATGTTTGATGCAGAGTTTGGTTGTAGCAAAGTCCTAAATCAAAAGGTACAAAATTAACTGATTATTGATCTTGTCCAAATGACACCAACAAAATAAACAAACAGTGATCAACTAAATTAAATCATTTAATAAAGAACAGCTGCAATAGGGTCTTAATAACAACCTAACAAAAAGATTAACAACCTAACAAAGAAAAGTAACCTACGCATATTAACAAAGAAAAGTAACCTAAGCATATTAACAAAGAATAGTAGCAACTTAACAATATAAAATAAGCATATATACCTTGCTGCTCTGATTCTCCTGCTGCAACCTCCTCCACCACGTCTCAAGGCTTCAATGTTCTTTGACTTCTTTTCTCTTTGTCTGTTTCCTAACATTGTATTCTTTCTTCTAGCTTGTTTGAGCTGAGTTTGTAGCTTTTCGTTGCTCTCTTTACATTACTCAAGCTGTTGTTTAAGAGTATTTATCATTTGTTTGGCCAAATGATCTTCTAACTTAAGAATATCTCTCTCTACCGCACGACTCTGTGTATAACCCAGCAACCCTCTTTGACCATCACCCACAAATTTTATCAAAGATGAACAATTTGATAATGGGGGAGTGCTCTTTGTCATTGGGTCCACTGGATACAATCTTCCATCAGTCCAGAGATCAATGTGTTTTTTTTAATCTTGCCGCATTGCTTCAAATATGGACGAGGACATCTCTGCACATTTGTTTCTCTTGCGCACTGGACAATATTCTTCATTTAGCTCAATGTGTAGATGGTATAAGCTTATCTTCTATAGAGAAAAGCTATATTAACAGTATTTGTTAGAGATAGTACTATAGAGAAAAGCTCTATTAACAGTATTTGTTAGAGATAGTACTATAGAGAAAAGCTCTGCAGATACGAGGAAGAAGACGACACAGAAAAGGTTTGTTTCAGCAAGTGAAATTTTGAATTTTGGGCCAGAACTGACGTTTTCGTTAGTTTTGGAGGGAGTATTTTTTAGAATACTAAAGATCCTAGAAAGATTTGACAATGACATGTTTCCGCGGAGGTAAAAAGGACGCAAACTCACCTTTTTACAAACATTTCACTATTTTTTAAATAAAGTATATATTCTCTCTCTACATATTATTACAGGGCACAAAAGTGACCTCAAAATTCCCCTAATGCTTAAGCTCCTTACCATCATCAGACTCACTTAACTGTTAAACATATGAAAAATGAAATAAGGCTTATACCCTATCATCAATGTTCTAGCTTAATCATTAGGTAGCTGCCCATCAAAAATCTTTGAACTGTATCTGCCATATCTACAAAGCATTCAATCATGGATAACTTGTTTAGTGAACCCCGCCAGACTCAAGTGCTCCAGTTAATGATGCACACGGATTGACCATTAAGCTCTCTTTAAGGAACCTTGTCAAGCTGAAGTATACCTTACTTTATCTGCACACGGAATGGCCGTCAAGTCCTTTACCTCAAGTTCTGGTAGCAGAACCAACTCAAAAGATGTAAAGATACTTCAGCAGTTGTCCAAAGAAGTCAGCTAGAAGCCAACCATGTAAGCTTATTGACCGCATAACAAAACCTATTCTGACTCGGCATAATCTATAAAACAAAATCTTGTATCATGCAGCCTGCTACATTAGGCATCTGGTATCCTCCGTATCTGCAACTTGCACTTTATTAGCCCCCTGGATCAAATGGGAACTCAATCATCTGTCCCAGTGTGAGAATTCCTTTAAAAAATTTGCACCATCCTCCAGGATCATAGGGAATATAAAGTAAGTGACAGCAATCATAGCTAGCATGATAACCTCCTGGGTCATAAGGTAGTGGATGATCATATTTCAAGTATATTGCATCTCCACAAACTTTCTCATAGCATAGGAACAAAAAGTCCCAAATTCCCATCATAGCAGAACCCAGTGGCAATATCAATTCAATCACTATGGTTTCCAAAATATCAATCTGCATTTGTGAGTCATTGAATTTCATCACTTCATTTGATACCACAAACGCTGCATGGCCGGATTCTGTATTAGACACAAAATCCTCTAGAGCCTCATCCAAAAGCATCATAAGCTCTTCATCATATGTTGCAGGATGTTCTTCACTACTCTTGTCAAAAGGAACTCGAAATTCCTCTAATGCATCATCAAGCAGATCCATAAGCTCCATATCTTTCCCTTGGAAGAACCACCTAGTTTCTGAGTCTTATCACAGGAAACCTCATCGCTTGTTTCATACATAGGCACGAATTGTTCTTGCAGCCTCGCACTCCCATTCAATTATCTTTCCACTTCAATAGCACAAGTCTCAGCATGTATTACAAAGATAGCATCAATTTCTTTTTCCATAGCATCATCATAGCAAACCTTGTAACCTGTAGAAGTCATACCCTCTGAATATGCATCTCCATAATCATAATCTTTGTCTTGGTTCACATCAAATACGTATGGTTGAGCATCAAAAACATCTACATCATCACCAGTGTCCTGAAATGCAGCCATAGACATGAAACCCTCTTGTATAGCATTATCCAAAACAGTTGCTTTTGCATGTAATGCTGCATAAGCATTCTCTTCATGGTCTACACCCAAAGAGCACTCCAAATGGGCATCTACATCACATATTGACTCTGACAAACATGTTTCCTGATCACTGCTAGCAACTATGCTTGTATGCAAACCATGTACTGGGTCTGAGAAACCTGCTTCCTCATTTATGTCACTTTGAGAGGATATGACTGCATGCTTAGCATCCAAAGAGTCATATCTGCTTTGGAATAAAGAAGACAATCCCAATCGAGCATAAACGGTATCTACTATGAAATCATCATCTGCATGGGACAATGATTTGTCTTCCAGAAGACATGCATCGATAACAACTTCTAGCTTAGCATTTTCTTTGGCTTTACTTCTTGCAGAAATATGCTCCCAGAATTCATCATAGTTGAGGATCTGCATCTGATCCCCTTCACCTTTACTGAAGAAAACCTTATTTCGTTCAGTAATCTCCTTTATTGCGTGATCTAGAATCCTTGAGCTTTCGTAAATAAATCCCTTTGAAAAATACTCCCATCGTGTGGGATATTCTTCTGCCAGTTCTTGAACCTACTTTTTAAAATCCGAGTTTACAGCCTCTTCAAAAGCTGCAATCATCCGATCTTCTGGAACATTTTGGCTCTTCATCTCAGCTTCATAACATGCAATAAAACCTTCTGGATCATATCCTTGAAAAATATAGTACTGCTCTTGAACAGCATCAAGTGCTAGCTCTACAGCATCATCAATCTTCTTTTTTAACTGCGCGGCTTTCGCTTCCTGCAGACATCCCTGAACTAATTCCATCATTTTTGGCAAATCTGCAACTGCTAGATTTTTATCAAATCCATTGGCATCGAAATCTTCAATAAAATGATTTAACTGTTCTCGCATCTCCATCTTTACCTCCCATCCCGGCTCGTTTCGCGTCGGGTTCACCAAAGATGTCGGGGGATACGTGTTCGCTACGTGATCCGAGCAGGCACCGGGCCTCTGGCTGTGGGAGGTATGAAAAACAGAGAACAAGAAAACTGATAACTCTGGCAATCATCGCAATCATCAATTATTTGATTAATACATCTGAGTACAACTTAAATCTTTAGCCAAGGCGGGCTGTTAACAGTAGCGTCACTTGGATCATCTGCTTACGAGGAGTTTAAGCTCCCGCTTTACAAAATTAACCGGACTGTTAACGACACCGGGCTTAACAGATTGATTAATCAACCTTCACATTGATGACGGTGATGGAAACTTTTGCCTGTCACTTTATCTGCTTCATCTACATTCAAGATTCTGCAAACATCATTTAAGTTCACTATGTCGATCATCATCCTTCAATTATTGCCGACTCTCTTGTAGCTTCCTGCGCTGTCTGCTTTGCATTGGCTTAATTTTTGCTGACAAATTTCGTCGTCTCCTCTAATCAGCTTACTTTGATTGTCGTCAGGCTTTGTAGGCCTTGGTAATTTGCATTGGCTTAATTTTTGCTCACAAATTTCGTCTTCTCCTCTAATCAACTTACTTTGATTGTCGTCAGTCTTTGTATGCCTTGGTAATTTCTCTTTTCCAGTTCCACCTTCTTCTTCTTGCTTTGATTGGAGATCGAGAGAGAGAAAGCACACCTTGATTACCTCCTCGCTTCACCTTGCTTGAGCCGGAGATCGAGAGAGAGGGAGAGCTATTTTGACATCTTTTGTTGATGCCCTCGTTCCCTCGCTTGCATGCAATCGCCCTTGCTTTGCTTGCCTCCTCTTCAAGCTCGAGAGGGAGAGAGAAAGAGTCTCTCCTTTGCTTTGTTCAAGCTCGATAAGCTCTCCTTGAGCTCCCTCCTTCGCTTGCTTCTCCCCTTTGTTATGCTCCTCCCGTTGATCTCTTTCCGTTGCCTCTTGCTTCGCTCCGTTCTTGCCCTCATTCAACTTGCCTCGAATACCTTCTCCCATGCAAAAAATCCCTATTATTAGCATGCCTTCACTAGGCAGTGGCACCGGCACTAATGACGTGGCGTGGGAGTCAACCCAATGACGTGGCAGAGGACGGTCTAGAGCAGCGCAAAAATTGACGAAATCGGTGCCAAAAGGGAGCGTCCCTACAAGCTGAGCATTTCCTGCTGCTTGGTCGGCGTCATCCGAGCATCACTGTGCTTGTTGCGAGCTCCCTATTCCCTGCGCTTCCCGTCATCGCTGCCTGCTCACGCTTTTCTTTCTTCCCTTTTTCTTTTTATTTCCACACTAAATTAACTTTAAGCCTGTGTGGGCAGCATCCTATTGGCGGCCTTGCTTTAAGTGGGCGGCCTTAGCTTTTAGCGGGCGGCTTTAGGCCCTTGTAGGGCACCACATTTGTCATGCATATCGACACTGCCTCGTTGGTTATATCCCGCAGTCAATGCATTCCGAGAGGTCACATTCGAACATGAAGCTCTTGAAGCACTTTTTATACTTAATGAGACGTACACCACATTTGACGTACACGTAGCTGCTATCAATGCACTGCACGAGATAATATTTTGGAAAAGATTCTCCTCGATTCACTTACTTTGCTGCACTCCAAATCCCGAGCGAGAGCCAAAATCTCACAGATGGCACTCCGTACGAGCCGACCGGAGTGGTGCGGAACCGGCCCCCGGTGAATCTTTATCGGCCAATATCTTGGCGGCCGGAACTCCAATCACCAATCTAAAAAGACCGACGTGCTCCAGAAGTAGAGCACTTCAGGCCTATGCATTCATTTCATCTCTGTCACCTTAGCTGCAGTTGCCCAATCCGGTACGGATCTGCAATGGACTCAAACTTCAAAGTGACGTAACTTCTTCACTGTGGCTCCAATCGACGAGCCGTAAGGACAGGACAATAGAGCACTTCAAGCACTACAGTTCTAGATCATAATCTCTCATCTGTGGTCACTGGAATCATACTCATTTTTCGCATCATTGAGGCATCTGTTGGCCCTTCTAAGCCGCATCTGGCATACATTAATCATTAAACTTAGCCTGTTATCAAGCCATGATCACTGACCATTAATCAAGTAGGCTTCAAAGAAGCTTTGCTTGCATTTCTCTGCTCTTTTTCTTATCATGGAAGCGGAGCTGCACGACAGCGAGATGGGATCCTTGACAGGTCTGTAGGCCTAATAAAATCAAAGTCTCTAAACAAGAAGAATCCAGGGAATATACCTTTATCATTAACAATGGTTTGGGTTTATAACCCTAGAAGGAGACCTAGTCCTATCTCGCAGTGGAAACGGGACAACTTTTTGATTTCTAAAATTATTTCGGCTCTATAACTTCCATCATTTGGATTAAGGTTTCCTTAACCAATGCTTTTTCCCCCGTAACATGTGTGAGGGCACAGCTGCGCTGGTGGATTCCTCTTTCAAGTGGAGAAGTTTCTACACGTTTTTAGTGCGCGGGAATGGATAGTTACCTGACTAATCAGGTCCACCCGTCCATGATTGACAACCTTAGTCAAAATCCCCACTTACCACCCCGCACTCACACATGATACTTTGTTATTTAATTGCTACCACGCTCTTATCACAATTAAAATAATGATTCCTTTTATCCTTCATAACAGGATTTCATCAAAACAGTATTGAAACAATCTTTTAATAAACAGACATCTTTAGACTTAAGACAAGGTACTGTCAATCTGGAGTAACTCTGACCAGTACTGGCTTGTCTCAAGATCACCTATACAGGGGTGAGAAAACGGGCACCCATGTCTTATTGATAAAAACCGGGGTGGAAAAAAAATCATGACCCAAAATCCGGGCGCCCATACGCCAACCGGTTGCCGATACAACCGGGCGGTTCCTCTAGGATAAAAACAATATCCTAAGTAATATCCACAAGCACAGACAAGCACGGAGTCAAGACTCCATGGGCACTAAGGAAACCGACTCATCCATGGCTGACGCGCCATCATTACTCATCACATGGAGTAAAATATTCCAAGGAATCAGAGGTGTCTTGAGACAAGCTCTCTTAAGAATGATCAAAATTTCTTTCCTAGGCAATCTGTCTTAGCCCAAAAATTTCTATCCTATTTACAAACAATGCTCGTTGGTTTCTTAGAAATTACCTTTCGTTTTTTCCAGTTACTCCTTCCTAGTTCCTACGTATGCAATGTTAATTCATAAAAGAACTTTAAGCTATTTAAAGACTTAAGTGAATAAATGGAAAATCCACCTAATATTGGTTAGCCATATGCTGCTGCACTGACGCCTGAAGACTCTCCTCCATAGGCCTATGACTAGGCCCAACCTCATGGTCATGGGATGCTCTAGTCCTTTTGTGGGTTGTATCTTCTTCATCGGACAGAGGATTTCCTCTGGTCATTTTCGGGGCCATAGTGGTAGCCTTATAAAAGGATGCTCAATCGATTAAAGAATTAAATGAACAATCTCTTTTATTTCTTTTATCCAAAAATAGGGATTTTTGGAGTAAATAAGTATCTTTGATAAATATCTGGGTAAGATATTTTCCTTTTAGCTTCCTAGTAGGGTTATTATTCTCCCAAAATTATCTTATATTTATCGGAGCTATTTTACTAAATTCCTTATTTAATTTCTGCTCCAAAATATCCTATTTTGGCTTTAGTAATTTATGAATTAGTTATCTGTTTGTGGTATATTTACCCTAGGTGTATTTTGATGCATTATAACTCTAGTAATTATCTTACTACCTTATAAATGGATTTGGTAATTTACCTTCTCAATTTATAGACAAAATAAGCCAATGTTAGCTAAGATAATGAACTAAACTAATTATCTGGGTATGATATATTTATCACGGGTTCCTAGCAGTAGTTTCTACCTCTAATAACTATTATATATTTATCTAAGTCATTTATATAATTTTCCTCTTTAGTTTCTATTCATAAATAGATAATTTTGGCCTATTTCATTAGGTAAACAAATTTCCTATGTATACCCTAATTATCCCAACTTCCTAAACATGTCTCCTATCCCTAATAATTATAGTGTAATTATCTAAATAATTTCTCTAATTTTCCCCCTTTAGATTATCCTTTAAAAAAGGGTTTTTTTTACTAATATAATTAGCTAAATTATTTTTTTGTCACTAAGCTACTTATCATGGATTTCTAAAGATGTATTGTAACTCTAAAAATTATGTCAAAACTATCTAATCTAATTTACTAATTTTCTTTCAAAAATAGGGTTTTTTAACTAAGATAATTAACTAAATTAATTTTTCGTGACTAAGCTAATTATCATGGATTGTTAATGATGTGTTATAACTCTGAAAATTATCTCAAATCTTTCTAATCTAATTTACTAATTTTCACCTTTAATTTATCTTCACAAATAGAGTTTTTTAACTAGGATAATTAGATAAATTAACTTTCTATAGCTAAGCTAATTATCACAGGTTCCTAATGATAAGTTCTAACTCTAATCATTTTCTCAAATCTATCTAATCTAATTTACTTTTTTTTAATTTATCTTCAAAAATAGGGTTTTTTAACTAAGATAATTAGCTAAATTAATTTTTTGTGGCTAAGATAATTATCACAGATTTTTAAACATCTAAACTAACTCTAATAAATAGCATCTAATTATCTAACATGTTTTTATAATTTCCCTCTTTAATTTAGGGCTAAAACAATTAATTTTAGCTCAATTACATACTTAGATTACTTATTTGTTAATAATTAATTTACCCCATGTTCCTAGTAGTATTTTCTAGTTGAGATAATTAATTTAAGAAGTTTTGAGCTAATTAAATAGATTTCCCATCAATTTTTGATTAAACATAGCTAAATTCTGCTTAATTAATTACAAAATTAAGAGATAATCTTTTTAGCATCTTGATAGTTTAATACATCTTTGATAATTATCCTATACAATTATAAGTTTTATGAGTATAAGTACCATTAATTTATGACTAAAATGATTAATTTTAGTCCTAATATAGCTTACTAATTAATTAGATTAATGTCCCTAAGCTTAATCTAAATAATCAACAAAGAATTAAGAATTAAAAGAGTAATTTATAGTGTAATTAAGTTTAATCTTCTTAATTAATTAGATTAATTAAGAAAATTTAAGTAAATTTGCATAATTTTGCTAATTAAAAAGGGTTAAACCACTTACTGTGGATTAATCAACTAGAGTTTTTGCTCTCTAGTGATTTTTGAGTAGAGTTCTCTCTAGTTGAGAGAGAAACGGCCAAGACTCCGAGTCTGAATTTTTTTGTGAAGAGGGGGGGGCCTTTTTATAGGTTTTTAGGGCTCTTGGGCTGATTTTGGCAGATTCTTGCACCTCAAGCTAGCCCCCAGCTTCCCCCTAGCACCACCTGCTGCTAAATGTAGCCTGGACCAGTTTATCACTACCCCACAAAGCCCACCAAATCCACAGAATCGATTTTCTGCTATTTTTTTGACTTTTAATTATTAATTTTGGAAATATCTGCAATTATCTGTAAATATCTAGGAACTTTAAGATAAAAGTATTTTTCAGTAATGATTGCTAATACCTTATAATTTTATTTTATTAACTTAACTCACAGTGTAAACTTTCACGGCCCGTAACTTTGCTAGTTTTTATTGGAATTGAGTTTTGAAAATTCCTAACCCTAGTAAAGTCATGATTACGGTTCCAAAAACACCAATATATGCCACAATTGGATAATTCTACATTGTTTTCTTGATAACCATATTAATTTGATTATGCTTTGTAAAATTTCTAAGGTTTCAAAAACTGGAAACCTTACATCTATGTACTGCTTTAGCTAAACAATGTATGGACAAAAATTTGCATGCAATGCTTTGTTTTGTAACTATACCTTAAATTAAGCTCCAAAGTCGAGCCCTTCAAATAGAGAAAACCAACTACCCATAGTAGAACATAAGGGCTAGAAATCTCATTATACACGACAACGGTTAGTATTGAAGCCTTAGTTAAAGAAAGCTCTCAAATTAGACTAATCAGGGTGTGCTAGCCCTATAAACGATTATCAAAAAGATCCATTTTTCCAGTATATGTTTAGAAGTTGTATTAGCAAAATTCCAAAGTTTCAGCCAACAAAGCAAAAGATATCTTCAGCTTAGCAACCAGAAAAGAGACTAGGAACTTTAAGAAGATTTACTGGATCAGAGCCAAATCTACCAGAAAATCAAAACATGGCAGTGAGAATCAGAGATGTATCTCAAATTCAAGAATATGTATGTATGTATAACTTTACCAATCAAAGATAGATCTTCAGCTATACAAAGCAAGGTATTCTAATCCTTTACAGGGTCTCATATCTCCTACGATTTATCCCAGATTAAGTATTCTTGTAAAAAACCCAGCATAACCAGTTGATGGAGTTTGTCAAAATAATAAGGTATAAATTTCTCAAAACCAAGTTTATTTAATGCCAACGACATATCCAATGATGAACCAGACCTTCTTTATCTCAAACTTTCAAACTTGTACCAGATTAAAGGCAGTCATCCCATAAAGAAAATCCAAGCATTAACCCAGTATTCGCAAGCCAAGGCCACGAGGCTCCCCCATGTTATAACCTCAGTAACATAACTTCAGGTAGGTAGAGCTAGATTAATGCTTGAACAATACTAGAAGGGTAAAAAAAGTCTCTAGTGGTCTAAAAAACAGGCCAACATGAATAAATCCATCAAAGCCTAGAAGTGACAAATCTTGCTGAGTTAGCATGATAGTGATCAAAAGCTAGATTAGTCGTGAATCCTTTTGAGTGAAAAGGGGGCAGGGGATCTATGGCAGCAGACATCCATGATAAACCTCACATTGCTTTATGCCAAAAGGAGCCAAAATGGGAAGGGGGTTAACCATGTATTTTCTAAGGGTTAAATCCACAAGGGGTTTCTCCCATTGAGTTAAGCTTTTAGTAGTACTCATTCAACCATGCTAACCAAGATAGCATAGTAAGCAGTAATAAGAAAGTCAAATCTCAATTCAGTGATTTCATACTCAAGTTGGACAACCTTATGCTAAGAGTAGGCTACTTGTAATCATGCAGCAATAGTGTCAAAGGCTTAGTCAACTGCCAGAAGTGTATGAGTATGCGTGTGTTCGGTAAAGTACTAGCTACATACATAGTTTGGGTAGCAATACCAGTAGTTGAGTTAGTGTAGCTAGAAATAGCTATCATGGTCAAATTTTGTGAGCAAGTGTGTGTGTGTGTGTGTGTGTGTACCCACCCTATCACAAGTGCCATAGACAATGGGTTTTTGGTAGTAGGCCCATTATGTATGGGCCTACTCCCTCATCAAAAAGATGAGTTTAACAAAAGTCCTTAGCAAAGAAGAGCCAAGTCAGAATGTCCCTAAAGAGGGTAAAATTATTTTTATTAACACAATATCTAATATTGTCTTCAAGGAAGACATTAATCCTGAAGGAGTTTTAACGCTTTGTTTTCCAGTTTGAAAAACATATAGTTGTCATTGATAGTCTTTAGATGATATATGCCATGCTTTTTCTCATGTTCCCAAAAAGTCATCGTAAGTGTAGTAGGTAGCATGTTTCTGTAATCATCAAGATAAAGTTTATTTAAGCATGGGTGAGTAGAATTGGATTAACCTGCTACTTAAAACCGACTGAGCCAGAAGAATACAATAGTCGTGAGTAGGAATCCAATCTATAGTCAAGGAGAGACCACATGCCAACAAGTACCCATCTTCCATAAAATCAAAACATGGCAGTGAGAACCAGAGTTGTAACTCCAATTTGAGAATATGTATGTATGTCTAGGTTTATCAATCAAAGCTAGATCTTTGACTATACAAAGCAAGGAATTCCAATCCTTTACAGGGTCTCGTATCTCCTAGGATTTAGTGCAGATTAAGTATTCTTGTAAAAAAACTGAGTATAACTAGCAGATGGAGTTTGTCAAAATAATAAGATAAAAATTTCTTAGAACCAAGATTATTAAACACCAAAGACATATCCAATGATGAACCTCACCTTCTTTATTGCAAATTTTCAAACATGTACGAGATTAAAGGCAATCATCCAAAAACCAAAAGCGAAACATTAACCCAATATTCAATAGCATGATGTACGTCAGATTTTTTTTCAAGGCAAGGCCACATGGCTCGCCCATGTTCCAATAATATAACCTTAGTAATATAGCTTCAACTAGGTAGAGCTAGAATAATGCTAAAACAATACTACAAGGGTAAAAAAATCATGTAGTGGTCTAAAAAACAGGCCATCATGAAAAAATACAGCAAAGCCTAGAAGTGAAAGATCCTGCTAAATTAGCATGACACTGATCAAAAGATAGAATCAACTAGGAATATCACTAGACCAGATATAGGCCAGATATCAAGAACCAAAAGTCACTAAGTATTTCAAAACTTTGCTATAGGTATGCACACTCATCAGCATTTACACCAAATACCATAAAGAATTTCCTTTTGAGTTTTTGGGTTAACATTTTTGCATCGACTAACGGATCTAAACCAATTGATAGCAAAGTACTAGTCGAACTATTATCCTAGAGAAGTACCAGCCAGAGCGAAAGACAGCCGTAAAGCAGGCCACCTCAACCATAGCCAGATATAGCCATTTTATGAGCGTAGAATCTAGTCAAAAAGCTGGCTAGCCACATCTAGAGATCGGGATTTAAAAGACCAAAAAAATGAGTTGTAGACCAGATCTCCTATCAAGACACAGCCATCAAAAGAAACCTGCTATTGAAGCACAGATATAGCTCAAATCACAGTTTGCAAGTCAAGGCCACCAGGCTCCCCCATGTTACAACACCATACCCTCCTTAGGTTGCATGTTATGCAAATTCGTAGGTAAAACCAATTTTTCATATGTTTTCATGATAGGCAACCAAAACTACTACAGAGATTGCATAGATTAGATTAATAAATTCTCAAGCTCAGTAAAGTGAGCAGAACTGGAGACCAACAAAACCAGTTATTAGCCTTTTCTAGTCAAAAGACCAACAAACATTAAGAAAAAATGCTTTTTGTTTTGTGTCCAAGCTTAGATTAGTTATCAACTTTCCACAAAAAGGTCTCTAACACAAAATAGGGCCAGAGTTCAACTATGCAAGACGAGTATTAGGAACCAATCTCATCATTCTGTATGCCCAAGTCTTTCCCATTATAGGTATATAACAAATTCAAAGAGCAAGAATGTAGGATTTTAAGACCAATACTTGGCATGTGTCAGTATCAGTATGGGCTAGATACCTTTATTCATGAAGCAAGCAAAATCTCATATTAAAGCAAAGTCAGTGGGAAACTTCAATTTTTTCTTTGTATTCAACAACCAAGAGGGACAAAAAATATCTCTTTTAGAATCAATATTCTAAGTCAAGAGAAACCTGTCACAATCATCCCATCTTCCAATACAGAGCAAGAGATTATCTAAAAAGTGAGATTTTGATTGAAATATACAACTTGTGAGCAAAAGTAATTCCAAAATAATCTCCAAAGTTCCAGGGAAATCCAACCACAATTCCAATGTCTTGTTACTCTCTCTTTCCCCCCTTTTTTAAACCAGTACAACCAATTCGACCATATAAAGTTGTTTTTAATGTTGATAGGGACAGTATATCAAAAACCCAATGCCCTAAACCTAAATCATAATTGGTTTTCCGGTATGCTAAATGGAAAAAGATATAAAAATACCAAGTCTAATTGAAGGGAGAAGAGCCCCTGACCTTTATATAGGGGTAGTGGATAGGTAAGCCTGGCAGCAAAGTAGCACATCTACCTACAATATGACAGGTATGGCCATACCATGCACGCTCACCACTGCAAGCAATCACATCTAGATCGTGTACAGCCCTAAGGAGGAGGGATTATCTTGAATAGGATGAGTTATATGCCACACCAAGCCGCCAACATCATCACAAAGCTTTAGTCATGAATTCTTTTAAGTGAAAAGGGGGGAGGGTATCTCTGGCAACAGACATTGAATGAAAAGCCTTGCATTTTTTATGCCAAAAGGATCCAAAATGGGAAGGGGGTTGACCATTTATTTTCTAAGTGGTAAATCCTCAAGGGGTTGCTCCTACTCAGTTAAGCTTTTAGTGGTACTCATTCAACCATGCTAACCAAGATAGCATAGTAAGCCAGTAATAAGAAATTCAAATCTCAATTCAATGATTTTATACTCAAGGTGGACAACCTTATGCTAAGAGTAGACTACTTCTAGTCATGCAGGAATAGTGTCAAAGGCTTAGTCAACTGCCAGAAGTGTATGAGTATGTATGTGTTGGGTAATGTATTAGCTACATACATAGTTTGGGTAGCAATACTAGTAGGTTGAGTTAGTGTAACTAGAAATAGCTATCATGTTTAGATATTATGACCAAGTGTGTGTGTGTGTGTGTGTGTGTGTGTGTGTGTGTGTGTGTGTGTGTGTACCCGCCCTATCCCAAGGGCCATACACAATGGGTTTTGGCAGTAGGCCCATTGTGTATGGGCCTACTACCTCATCAAAAAGATGAGTTGAACAAAAGTCGTCAGAAAAAAAGTACCATGTCAGAGTGTCCCTAAAGAGGGTAAAATTATTTGTACTAGCACAATATCTGATATTGTCTTCAAGCAAAACATTACTCCTGAAGGATTTTAAAGGCTTTGTCAGCCAGTTTGAAAAAAATATGGTTGTCATTGATAGTCTTTAGATAATATATGCCATGCTTTTTCTCCTGTTCCCAAAAATTCATCGTGAGTGTAGTAGGTAGCATGTTTTTGTAATCATCAAGATAAAGTTTATTTAAGCATGGGTGAGTAGAATTGGATTAACCTGCTACTTAAAACCGACTGAGCCAGAAGACTACAATAGTCATGAGTAGGAATCCAATCTATAGTCAAGGAGAGACCACATGCCAACAAGTACCCATCTACCAAAAAATCAAAACATGGCAATGAGAATCAGATTTGTAACTCCAATTTGAGAATATGTATGTATGTGTAGGTTTATCAATCAAAGATAGATCTTTCACTATACAAAGCAAGGTATTCCAAACCTTTACAGGGTCTCATATCTCCTAGGATTTAGCGCAGATTAAGTATTCTTGTAAAAAAAACTTATATAACCAGTAGATGGAGTTTGTCAAAATAATAAGATAAAAATTTCTTAGAAACAAGTTTATTTAACACCAAAGACATATCCAATGATGAACCTCGCCTTCTTTATTGCAAATTTTTAAAAATGTACCATATTAAAGGCAGCCATCCCAGAACCAAAAGCCAAACATCAACCCAATATTCAGTAGCATGATGTATGTGAGATTTTTTTGCAAGGCAAGGCCACATGGCTCACCCATGTTAAAATAATATAACCTTAGTAATATAACTTCAACTAGGTAGAGCTAGAATAATTCTAGAACTATACTACAAGGGTAAAAAAATCCTGTAGTGGTCTAAACAACAGGCCATAATGAAAAAATCTAGCAAATCCTAGAAGTCAAAGATCCTACTGAATTAGCATGACACTGATCAAAAGCTAGAATCAACTAGGAATATCACTAGACTAGATATAGGCCAGATATCAAGATCCAAAAGTCAGTAAGTATTTCAATACTTTGCAACAGGTATGCACACTCATTAGCATTTACACCAAATACCATAAAGAATTTCCTTTTGAAATTAAAGTAATAGTTGAGCTACTATCCTAGAGAAGTACTAGCCAGAGCCAGAGAAGTACTAGCCAGAGCCAGAGAAGTACTAGCCAGAGCCAGAGCCATAGCCAACCATAAAGCAGGCCACCTCCAACCATACCCAGATATAGTCATTTTATGAGCGTAGAATCTAGTCCAAAAACCTGACTAGCCACATCCAGAAAAAAATTTTAAAGACCAAAAAAATGAGTTGTACACGAGATCTCCTATCAAGACACATCCATTAGAAGAAACCTGCTATTGAAGCACATATATAGCTCAAATCATAGTTTGCAAGTCAAGGCCACCAGGCTCCCGCATGTTACAACACCATACTCTTCGATCTCAGGTTGCATGTTATGCAAATTCTCAGGTAAAACCAATTTTTCATAAGTTTTCATGATAGGCAACCAAACTACTACAGAGATTGCATAGATTATATTACTAAATCCTCCAGCTCAGTAAAGTGAGTAGAATTGGAGACCAGCAAAATTAGTAATTAGATTTTTCTAGTCAATAGACCACCAAAAATTTAGAAAAAACACTTTTTGTTTTGTGTCCAAGCTTAGATTAGTTATCAACTTTCCACAAAAAAGTCTCTAACACAAAATAGGGCCAGAGTTCAGCTATGAAAGACCAGTATTTAGAACCAATCTCATCATTCTTTATGCCCAAATATTTCCCATTATAGGTATATAACAAATCCTAACAGGAGGAACGTAGGATTTTAAGACCAGTACTTGACATGTGTCAGCATCAGTATGGTCTAGATACCTTTATTCATGAGGCAAGCAAAATCTCAGATTAAAGCAAAGTCAGTGGGAAACTTCAATTTTTTCTTTGCATTCTGCAACCGTACAGGGACAAAAAATATCTCTTTAAGAATCAATATTCTAAGTCAAGAGAAACCTGTCATAATCATCCCATCTTCCAATATAGAGCAATAGATTATCTAAAAAGTGAGATTTTAAGTGAAATATACAATTTGTGGGTAGAACTAATTCCAAAAGAATCTCCAAAGTGCCAGGGAAAATTCAAGCACAATTCCAATGTCTTATTACTCTCTCTTTCCCCCTTTTTTTTAACCAGTACAACCAAGGCGACCATATCAAGTTGTTTTTAATGTTGATAGGGACAGTATATCAAAAACCCAATGCCCTAAACCTAAATCATAACTGCTTTACTTGTATGCTAAAAGGAAAAAGATATAAAAATACCAAGTCTAAGTGAAGGGAGAAAATCCCCTCACCTTTATATAGGGGTAGTGGATAGGTAAGCCTGGCAGCAAAGTAGCATATCTACCTATAATATGACAGGTATGGCCATACCATGCAGGCTCACCACTGCAAGCAATCACATTGAGATCGTGTACAGCCCTAAGGAGGAGGGATTATCATGAATAGGATGAGTTATATGCCGTGCCAAGCCGCCAACATAATCACGAAGCTTTAGTCATGAATCATTTTGAGTGAAAAGGGGGGAGGGTATTTGTCGCAACAGACATCGAATGAAAAACCTCGCATTTGTTTATGCCAAAAGGAGCAAAAATGGAAAGGGGGTTGACCATTTATTTTCTAAGGGTTAAATCCACAAGGGTTGCTCCCACCGAGTTAAGATTTTAGTGGTACTCATTCAACCATGCTTACCGAGATAGCATAGTAAGCCAATAATTATAAATTCAAATCTCAATTCAATGATTTTACACTCAACGTGGACAACCTTATGCTAAGAGTAGGCTACTTGTAGTCATGCAGAAATAGTGTCAAAGGCTTAGTCAACTGCCAAAAGTGTATGAGTATGTGTGTTTTGGGTAAAGTATTAGCTACATACATAGTTTGGGTAGCAATACCAGTAGGTTGAGTTAGTGTAACTAGAAATAGCTATCATGGTCAGATGTTGTGACCAAGTGTGTGTGTGTGTGTGTGTGTGTGTGTGTGTGTGTGTGTGTGTGTGTATCCGCCCCATTCCAAGGGCCATACACAATGGGTTTTGGCACTAGGCCCATTGTGTATGGGCCTAGTACCTCATCAAAAAAATGAGTTGAATAAAAGTTGTTAGAAGAGAAGTGCGAAGTTAGAGTGTCCCTAAAGAGGGTAAAATTATTTGTATTAACACAATATCTAATATTGTCTTCAAGGAAGACATTACTCCTAAAGGATTTTTGACAAAGCCAGTTTGGAAAAAGTATGGTTGTCATTGATAGTCTTTAGATGATCTATGCCATGCTTTTTCTCCTATTCCCAAAAAGTCCTCATGAGTGAAGTAGGTAGCATGTTCCTGTAATCATCAAGATAAAGTTTATTTAAGCATGGGTGAGTAGAATTGGATTAACCTGCTACTTAAAATCAATTGAACTAGAAGACTACAATAGTCATGAGTTGGAATCCATTCTATAGTCAAGGAGAGACCACGTAACACCAAGTAGCCAGTCAAGGAATTAAAGACAGCGGGTCAATCAAATCCTATACACAAGAAATATCAAAATCCAACGTCTCGGTCCACCCAGTTTCCTGGGAGGGCCTTGTGTTTAGGGGTGTCTGTAGCTATTGTAATTTAATAAATACAAATCAATGAACACGACATTCAAAAGACGAGTGGCTAAAGATGTCTAGGCAAAGATTTGTATAGAAACAAGTCAGTCTCTGATTCATAATTGAAAAGCATATTAGCAATAAGGTATCATTCCCAATGAGTTTATAGAAAGGTATCAGAACTATCCCAGTTGAATCATCAAGTGTTTTTAAAGTGCAGCAAGCTAAACCTTTTTAAGACAACATAGAATTCTCACCTGCATCCATATAGTCAACACAACATGTATGTTATCCTTGGCTACGTATGGCCGGCTTCAAAGAACCTATCAATTGTTATCCATGTCAAAATTAAAAATTATTAGACTAGCTATTGTCTACATATTGAAGTAGATAAAATCTCAAGGTTTAAAAAGTATTCCTGCCAGAATTTCTCCATATGTTTTAAAAGAACTTCTTCTCTTTTTTTTAATAACCATTTACTGTTAAAAAAATTGACTAATCCATATCATTCTATGTATTGCTTTAGCTAAACAATGTATGGACAAAAACTTGCATGCAATGCTTTGTTTTGTAACTATATCTTAAATTAAGCTCTGAGGTCGAGCCCTTCAAATAGAGCAAACCAACTACACATAGTAGAACATAAGGGCTAGAAATCTGATTATACAAAAAATATTTTATTACAAGAGAAATTAGTATTGAAGCCTTAGTTAAAGCAAGCTCTCAAATTACATTAATCAGGGTGTGCTAGCCCTATAAAGATTATAAAAAAGATCCATTTGTCCACCATATGTTTTGGAATTGTATTAGCAAAATCCCAAAGTTTCACCAACAAAGAGGAAGATATCTTCTGCTAAGCAACAAGAAAAGAGACTAGGAATTTTAAGAAGATTTATTGGATCAAAGTCAAATCTACAAGAAAATCAAAACATGGTAGTGAGAATCAGAGTTGTAACTCAAATTCAAGAATATATATGTATGTATAGGTTTACCAATCAAAGCTAGATCTTTAACTATACAAAGCAAGTTATTCCAATCCTTTACAGGGTCTCATATCTCTTAGGATTTTGCCGAGATTAAATATTCTTGTAAAAAACCCAGCATAACAAATAGATGGAGTTTGTCAAAATAATAAGGTAAAAATTTCTCAAAACCAAGTTTATTTAACACCAAAGACATATCCAATGATGAACATGGCCTTGTTTATTTCCAATTTTTAAACATGTACCGGATTAAAGGCAGTCATCTCATAACCAAAAGCCAAACATTAACCCAATATTCAGTAGCATGTTGTATGTCACATTTTTTTGCAAGCCAAGGCCACCAGGCTCCCCCATGTTACAATAACATAACCTCAGTAATATAACTTCAGCTAGCTAGAGCTAGATTAATGCTTGAAAAATAATAGAAGGGTAAAAAACGTATGTAGTGGTCTAAAAAATACGCCAGCATGAAAAAATCCAGCAAAGTCTAGAAGTGAAAGATCCTGTTGAGTTAGCATAATAGTGATCAAAAGCTAGAATCAACTAGGAATATCACTACACTAGATATAGGCCAGATATCAAGAACCAGAAGTCACTGAGTATTTCAGCACTCTACTACAGGTATGCACACTCATCATCATTACACCAAATACCATAAACAATTTCCTTTTTTAACTTAAAGTAATAGCTGAATAATCATCCCAGAGAAGTACAACCCAGAGCCAGCCATAAAGTAGGCCATCTCCAACCATACCCAGATATAGACATTTTATGAGAGTAGAATCTAGTCCAAAAAAATGGATGGGCACATCTAGAGACCACAATTTAAAAGACCAGAAAAATGAGTAGTAGACGAGATCTCCTATCAAGACACAGCCAGCAGAAGAAGCCTGCTTTTGAAGCACAGATATTGAAGCACAGATATTGAAGCACAAATATAGCTCAAATTAGAGTTTGCAAGTCAAAGCCACTAGGCTCCCCCATGTTACAACACCATACCCTCCTCAGGTAGCATGTTATGCAAATTCTTAGTAAAACCAATTTTTCATAAGTTTTCATGATAGGCAACCCAAACTACTAGAGAGATTGCATAGATTAGATTAATAAATTTTCAAGCTCAATAAAGTGAGTAGAACTAGAGACCAACAAAACCTATTATTACCTTTATCTAGTCAAAAGACCAACAAAAATCTAGAAAAAATGCTTATTGTTTTGTGTCCAAGCTTAGATTAGTTATCAACTTTACACAAAAAGGTCTCTAACATAAAATAGGGCCAGAGTTCAGCTATGAATAACCATTATTAGGTACCAATCTCATCATTCCTTATGTCCAAGTCTCTCCCATTATATGCATATAACAAATTCAAAGAGCAAGAATGTAGGATTTTAAGACCAGTACTTGGCATGTCTTAGCATCAATCTTCTTACTCTCTCTTTCCCCCTTTTTTTAACCAATATAACCAAGGGTATCATATCAAGTTCTTTTGAATGCTGCAAGGGATAGTATATCAAAAACCCAATGCCCAAAACCTAAACCATACCTGCTTTTCCTCTATGCTAATAGGAAAAAGATAGAAAAATACCAAGTCTAAGTGAAGGGAGAAGATCCCCTCACATTTATATAGGGGTAGTGGATAGGTAAGAGGCAGTAAAGTAGCATGTCTGCCTACAACACGATAGGTATGGCCATACCATGCAGGCTCACCATTGTAATCAAACACATCGGGATTGTGTACAACCCCAAAGATGAGGGTTTATCATGAATAGGATGAGTTATATGCCGCGCCAAGCCGCCAACATCATCAGGAAGCTTCAGTCATGAATCCTTTTGAGTGAAAAGGGGGGAGGGGATCTGTGGCAATAGACATCCAATGAAGAACCTCGCATCGATTTATGCCAGGAGGAGACAAAATGGGAAGAGAACTAACCATTTATTTTCTAAGGGTTAAATCCACAAGGGTTTGCTCCCACTGAGTTAAGCTTTTAGTGGTACTCATTCAACCATGCTAACCAAGATAGCATATTAAGCTAGTAATAAGAAATTCAAATCTCAATTCAGTGATTTCATACTCAAGGTGGACAACCTTATGCTAAGAGTAGGCTACTTGTAATCATGGAGCAATAGTGTCAATGGCTTAGTCAACTGCCCGAAGTGTATGAGTATGTTTTACTACATTCGAGCCCTTCAAATGTTTTATTACAACGGTGATTAGTATTGAAGCCTTAATTAAAGCAAGCTCTCAAATTACATTAATCAGGGTGTGCTAGCCCTATAAAAGATTATCAAAAAGATCCATTTTTCCACCATATGTTTAGAAGCTGTATTAGCAAAATTCCAAAGTTTCAACCAACAAAGTAGAAGATATCTTTGGCTTAGCAACCAGGAAAGAGACTAAGAATTTTAATGAGATTTATAGGATTAGAGTCAAATCTACCAGAAAATCAAAACATGGCAGTGAGAATTAGAGTTGTAACTCAAATTCCAGAATATGTATGTATGTATAGGTTTTCCAATCAAAGCTAGATCTTTGACTACACAAAGCAAGGTATTTCAATCCTTTACAGGGTCTCATACCTCCTAGGATTTAGCCCAGATTAAGTATTCTTGTAAAAAACCCAGTATAACTAGCAGATAGAGTTTGTCAAAATAATAAGGTTAAAAATTTTCAAAACCAAGTTTATTTCACGCCAAAGACATATCCAATGATGAACCTGGCCTTCTTTACTTCAAATTTTCAAACATGTACCAGATTAAAGGCAGTCATCCCATAACCAAAAGACAAACATTAACCCAGTATTCAAGAGCATGTTGTTTCTCAGATTTTTTTGCAAGCCAAGGCCGCTAGGCCCCCCCATGTTACAATAACATAACCTCAGTTATATAACTTTAGCTAGGTAGAGCTAGAATAATGCTAGAACTATACTAGAAGGGTAAAAAAAGCTTGTAGTGGTCTAAAAAACAGGCCAGGATGAAAAAATCCAGCAAAGCTATAAGACCAATATTAGGAACCAATCTCATAATTCTTTATGCCCAAGTCTTTCCCATTATAGGCATATAGCAAATTCAAAGAGCAGGAATGTAAGATTTTAAGACCAGTACTTGGCATGTGTCAGCATTAGTATGGACTAGGTACCTTTATTCATGAGGCAAGCAAAATCTCATATTAAAGCAAAGTCAGTGGGAAACTTCAATTTTTTCTTTGCATTCAGCAACCAACAAGGACAAAAAATATCTTTTAGAACCAATATTCTCAGTCAAGAGAAACCTATCATAATCATCACATCTCCAATACAAAGCACGAGATTATCCAAAAAGTGAGATTTTGAGTGAAATATAGAACCTGTGACCAGAAGTAATCCCAAAATAATCTCCAAAATGACAGGGGAAAGCCAAGCACAATTCGAATGTCTTCTTTCTCTCTCTTTCCCCCTTTTTTTAACCAGTACAACCAAGTCGACCATATCAAGTTTTTAAATGTTGATAGAGACAGTATATCAAAAACTCAATGCACAAAACATAAATCATAATTTCTTTTCGTGTATGCTAAAAGGAAAAAGAGAGAAAAATACCAAGTCTAAGTGAAGGGAGAACACCACTCATCTTTATATAGGGGTAGTGGATATGTAAGAGGCAGCAAATTAGCACGTCTGCCTACAATAAAACAAGTATGGCCATACCATGCAAGCTCACCACAGCAAGCAATCACAGCAAGATCGTGTACAGTCGGAAGGAGGAGGGATTATCATGAATAGGATGAGTTATATGACGTGCCAAGCCGCCAACATCATCACGAAGCTTTAGTTGTGAATCCTTTTCAGTCAAAAGGGGGGAGGGGATATGTGGCAACAGACATAGAATGAAAAACCTCGCATTGGTTTATGACAAAAGGAGCCAAAACGCGAAGGGGGTTAAACATTTATTTTCTAAGGGTTAAATCCACAAGGGGTTTCTCCCACTGACTTAAGCTTTTAGTGGTACTCATTCAACCATGCTAACTGAGATAGCATAGTAAGCTAGTAATAATAAATTCAAATATCAATTCAGAGATTTCATACTCAAGGTGGACAAACTTATGCTAAGAGTAGGCTACTTGTAATCATGCAGCAATAGTGTCAAAGATTTAGTCAAGTGCTAGAAGTGTATGAGTATGTGTGTGTGGGTAAAGTATTAGCTACATACATAGTTTGGGTAGCAATACCAGTAGATTGAATTAGTGTAACTAGAAATAGCTAGCATGGTCACATGTTGTGACCAAGTGTGTGTGTGTGTGTGTGTGTGTGTACCCGCCATATCGCAAGGGCCATACACAATGGGTTTTGGCAGTAGGCCCATTGTGTATGAGCCTAGTGCCTCATTAAAAATCTAAGTTTAACAAAATTCGTTAGCAGAGAAGTGCCAAGTGAGAGTGTCCCTAAAGAGGGTAAAATTATTTGTATTAACACAATATGTGATATCGTCTTCAAGGAAGACACTACTCCTGAAGGATTTGTAAGGCTTTGTCAACCAGTTTGAAAAAAGTATGGTTGTCATTGATAGCCTTTAGATGATATATGCCATGCTTTTTCTCCTGCTCCCAAAAGGTCCTCATATAAGTGAAGTAGGTAGCATGTTCTTGTAATCATCAAGATAAAGTTTATTTAAGCATGGGTGAGTAGAATTGGATTAACCTGCTACTTAAAACCAACTGAGCCAGAAGACTAGAATAGTCATGAGTAGGAATCCAATCTATAGTCAAGCAGAGACCACCTAACACCTGGTAGCCAGCCAAGTAATTAAAGACAAGTGGGTCAATCAAAGCCTATAGACAAGAAATATCGAAGGCCATCGTCTCGGTCCACCCAGTTGCTTGGGAGGGCCTGGTGGTTAGGGGTGTGTGTAGCTATTTTAAGCTACAAAGGTTTCTCTGGTAGAAGTGCATGTAGAAGAAAATTCCCTCATATGCAAGGCTCTTGCTAGTTCTTTGAACATACTATAAAACACCAAGTCAGCATGGATTACAGATATGAGACCTACAATACACCCCACTGGCTCCCATTCCTCATATGACGAAGGATAGACATTTGCAATTTCAATAACCTATCTTGCCCATCTGTGCGCCCTTGTGCCCAACCCCCTTTTGGGATTTCTCGCCTTGTTTGCACTCTAGGACACCAAAAATAATCAGATTTAATTGTTCATGCACAGACTCACCCCCTTCCCCCTTAACACTCTTGGATTCAAAGTTTATTCAATGCATAGATATCGCTTAACCTAAACACATTAAGAAGCCAAAAAGTCAAATGATTTTGGAGACAGTAGATACAAAACTCTCAATCATTTTTTCATTGTCAAATCGTTTGAGAACAAAAGCAGGGTGGGTAATACAAAAAGGTAGGCGTCACTTCGGCTAATTCTCAAAGTCCCACCACAATCGGTGTGCAAGTTGCATGTCCTTTGGTTGTATCGTCACTCACTTTGCTTGTATGACACAGAGGTTGGTATCTTCACAAATATGATGTGGGCCTCTGTAGTTTCTTGTATCACCTTCAGTGCTATTGCTTGCATTTTGTATTGATTGCCATAGCTTTGGATCACCTCCTTTATGTTCGATCAAAGGGGGTCGTCGAATCAACAGCTCGATTGTCTTTTAGTAGTGCTAGATTTTTGCAAATTCCCTTGCTATTTTGCGACGCCACTGAGGTTTTCTAGGGGGCACTTGCATGTTTGCTCGTGGGTGGCAATTGGGCTTCTTTAATTTTTTGATTTGCACCTATTTACATGATTTGGTGCTAGATCTGTCGCGTCTTCTGGCTCCGTATCATCCTCCTCTCCCCTTGCCTCCCGATCTTGTGTTGTAGGGAGAGCTCCCTGGCCATGGGGTAGTGTCTTCCCGGCCGCTGGCACCCGGTGTGTGCATGGTATCTCAGCACACTGCCATGGTGGCTCTGTCTCTAACTCAATATCTGTATGAACCACCTGAGCTCTAGATGGTCTTACTTGTGATTGGTGTTGTGGAGGTTGTTCCCTGCCAGACTCCAATGATGTTGGGCCCTCTTCTTGTCAACAGCACTCAACAAGTTTCTTAACTCTACATCATGGTGTCTGTTGTTGTGCATGCAAAAAATCTTTTGCCCGTGATGACTCTTGGGCCTGAGTACCATCCCCACTGCTTGAAGAGCACATAAAATGGCCAGGTGTTCGCGGCCGTTTCCTTGTGCCTTTAAGACACACCGGCTTCTCGCATCCTTGGAGAGTGTTTCTATTGGCTGGCGGATTCCCCTTGGCGGTTTGTTTGATGCGTGCCATTGGGTATGGTAAGAGATAACTTGTACTGAAGAAATAAGTGGTTTATGAGTGGATCTAATCTTTATAAGGGCCCATTTTAAAAGGGTCAGTTCACACTATAGTTTTTACAAAAAGCTATTATTTTTTAAAAGGGTGCCCCAAAAGCTTTGCATAATTCCTTTTAGAGTTCCCAACGGTTACTTGCCTTGTGGTTGGAGCTATTTTGATCATCATATTGGCCTGGGTTTCCTTGGGTTGCTTTATTCAAAAAGTATCTCGCTTTTTGTCCACTCATTGACACTTGTTGGGAAATTTCATGGGCCTCCCCTGTGTTCTTTGCAGCATCAATTGACACATTTCCACCATGACGTCCAATGGAATTCAGAAGTGTCTCCACACTTTTGATCGCTTCCTAGGACTTTTTTAATGGCTTCATTGTGAAAGCATAGTTAATGTGGAGCTTCAATAGCCTATCAACAATGCGCATGAATGCATGTGTACAAAAATGTACATTCTGTTAGGAAATAGAACGTAGTGAAATAGATATTTGAGTTGCTTATTAATGGAAAGAGACATATTTTCACACATGAGAGATTATAGAGTAGAGAGAGAGAGCCAGAGAGAGAGAGAGAGAGCACATAATATATGTGGTTCACCCAATGTGGGCTACATCCACGGGAAGCAGCCACTCAATGGATTTAGTACTTCAAACAAGAAGTAAGTTACAAAGGGATTATACCCTTAATAGAGCTCCCTCCTTGCTTCACTCTCAACATCTCACACCCACTGTGTAGAAATGGCCTCCTTTTATAGGACAAAAGGGTTGTTCTCTCTCATGAGAGGCAGTCGTGCGTAGCCGCCCTTGTGTAGACAAGTCCAAATGACCCTCCAATCCGCCCATGTGTGGCCACCCTTGAGAAGACAAGTCCACCTTTGAAATCGGCCACCGGCCATTGAATTTGACCACCAGCCACGGCCATTGATTACCGGACAGCGATCAAACGACCGGCCATTTTTTGACCACTTTTCAACCGCCATCCAGTCATAATATTCTGGTGAAAATATTCCTTGCCATGAAAATTTTGGTTTTTGACGAGGTATTTTTCTTCACGCACAATCGCTTCTCCTCATAATGGGGGCCTTACAAATGTATGTTTTTAACACAAAAAATCACAAGGGGTAAATCAGGCTCCATACTTAACACATTCGATAGAGGAAATCAAAAGATTGGATTCCAAGCCTTGTCCTTTTGTGCACAATCTGAGGCATTGAGCATGGGACATCGCAAAATAGACGTTTCCCATTCTCTACCTTCATCTTTGACATCAAGATTGTCCAATCATTTGTCTCCATCCTCTTGCCATGGAAGCATTAAACCGTCCTTTGGAGAGTTCTTGTGTGTTTTTTGTTTGTTAGGTTTGTACCATCGAGTGCAAAATGGACAAGGAAAGAGAGAAGAAGCCCCTTATTTGCAGACAAGCAAACACTTTATGGTCTTCAAGTCCCCGCTTAGGTGCCATTCCACATCAAAGTTACCAAAATCCTCAACCTCCAACTTCTCACCTCCAAGATGGGAGTGTATTACTTCTGTGATCCATGGAGTTCTTTCAAAAATCCATGAAAGTACTCCATTAATCTCTTTGGGCACCTCAATAGCGCCCAACCACCAGATGTCTTTCTTTGATTGCACACTAAAAGACAAAGTGGGAGATGGATCGACTGAATCCCTTTGCTTTGTTTGCAATAGGGCTTCATTCATTAAGTGACACTTAGCCTCTCTAACATTCGACCTTCCACCAGCACAAAAGGGATCTTTGTGCCAAGCACTACAAAATAAGTAGAGGAAAGACCTTAGACTTTCTATGATAAGAAGAACACAACCAAAAGAAAAAAGTATACTGTGTCACCTTCTTTAGGTAACTCAAATAATCTAAGCATAACTTGTTAAAGCCTTCTAAGGTCCACAAAAATATTGTTCCACATTGTGTAAGGGAATCCCTTCCCCGAAGGTCTTATGCAGCTTTTCCTACGTTTCCCCCTTGCCTTTGTGTGCATGAAGCATAAAGAGAAGCTAGCATTGTATCCTCAATGTGTAGGTATGCCCCAATGCAGGAGAACACATCTTTGTTTGTGGTCTTCTTTGCACGGTTGAACTTGTGCAGAAGGAAAAATAGTTTCTCCACAATGACACGCTCTTTGAGGGCATCCTTTAGGAGTGGAATAATAGCTTTGTAAGTTTTGTTGTTGATCCCACCCTCATCACAAGCTTGTTGCACGTCATCTTCACTAACCACGTTTTTCAATTTTCACGTAAGGTCCTTGGTGATTGCATCCCTAGTGTGCTTCCCTATAGGTGATTGTAAGATAGAAATCACATCATGGGTACTGAGACAACTAGTGAGAAGGTTGACTTGATCATCTTGGCTTGTTCCACCGCATGTTTCCTAGATGAAGTTTGTAGCAACCAATAAGATAAATGTTAACAAATAGTGTGAAGTGAAAATGTATCTTGCAAGTGAAGAATAAATCATCTTGTGGTTGTCATTCATTGTTTGCGTACTCCACCCAAATGTGCAAGGATTTCAATGGATAAAAATATACGCTTGCGCTCCCTTGCACCGAGGAGTGTTTCTTTCAAAATATGTGATGGTGTTGGCAAGCTTCAAAATGTGGGCATCATCTTTTTGCATTTATTGTTAGAGAGTTTCAACGTCCCTCTCCGAAGAGGCAATACTTTCTTGTAATGCCATTGTCTTGCGCTGAAGAGCTTGACATTCGTGCATCCACGAATGCAAAGAAGCACCTGCACCCATACACAACGATTTGAAATAGCCTAACCAGCCCGAAAGGCTATTAAAGAAAGGATGGAAGCGACTTATAGGATCGTAAGGTTACAAATGGCCATCCACCCAAATGTCAGCATTCGTCTCACCACGGTATGACATTCCTGTGATGACCTTTGCTCACCCTCACGTGCGTCCTTCAGTGCAAACATTGTGGACAAGCAAATATGTACGGTTTTTGTGTACGGAGTATGTGGTGGTGGAGGCACACGATTTGTGATGTTCGTAAGCGCCATGGTAATTGTTGTGTGAGGAAGCAAAAGATAAAAAGAGAGAGGAGGGGAGGGAGATGGGAGATGGAAGGAAAAAAGGGAACAGGGGGGAGAGGGAGAGAGAGGGGAGGAGGAGGAGAGAAGGGGGTAGGGAGAGAGAGAGAGAGAGAGAGAGAGAGAGAGAGAGAGAGGAGGAGATAAAAAATGATTTTTTTTTTGGAAGAACTTTTTGAAAAAAAGAACTTTTAGTGCTTGTAGGTTTAAAAAAAGGTCAAAAAATGATTTTTTGATATGTATATATGTTGGGGAGGAGTTTTAGTAAAAAATAAACAAAAATAACTTTTTGGAAAAAAAAAATCAAATTTTGACCCTCAGTGACCCACGTTTTTTATGATATGGCCACACCCCTTTACTTCCTTCACTTTCAAAAGGCTAGAGAGAGAAAGTAACCTCCTATGTCCACATCCTATATGTGTCTAAAAAAAGGCTAAAAAGGCCTACTCAAAACTAGTTCCTTGAATATCCTTGTCCCCTTAACGCTACACAATATCTTAATCCCTAAAAATTAGAATTTATTACAAGTCCTATGCAAAGTACAGATTTCTCATATTTGTAATCGTTAAATTAAGAAAAGAGAGGCAATAATGGAGGAATTGGACATTTAGCAATTTCTCAAGCACTTCATGAAAGATTATAGAAGTGTCTTTTTTAGTTATATTTCTTTTCTATAATTTTGAAATATAAATTTGCATAATTTTTTTAGAAATATTGATATTGGTCTAAAAAAAGGCCCTTGCAAAGATAAAGCCAAATATACTTTCAAAAATTGAATTTTCATCAAAATTGTCTTTTTGTGTTATGTGCACTTAAATTGGTACATTTACCTTATGTAAAGTACAAATTTTTTGACTTTCCATTGTCAAAAGGCTTTTCATTTTCTATAACCTTACCCTTCATTTTTGCATTTTAAATCTTCTTATAGTTCAGTTTTGGAATGCTAAAGGCCTTAGTGTTCACATGGGTTAAGGTCGTTAAATTCTAATTGCTTGACATGTGTCCTTCAAGAGAGCCTTAAAGTTCTTTCAATTGTTCTTTTCAAAGATTGAAATAATTTTTTGGCATGCTAAAAAAGGTATTATAGGAAAAAGATTAAAGAGTATTCATATGAGTTTGATCCATGATGTGAAGTATTGATTCAATATTTTTTATAGCATTATGATTTGTAAGAATTCTTTCATCTAAGGACTTTATAAAGATTCATTTGATTAAATATTTAAATTATTTAATTATTATTTATGCTTATTAAATTTATCTTTTTTATGAAGGTATTAAAATATCATTTTGTTTTACTTTTAATGTGTCTTTTTATTTTATTGTTTTTATTCTATTTATTTTTCATTCTATTTTGGTTTCAAAAGATAGCCTGCAATGTGTACCTTTCACCTCATTATTTAAGTGGAGCCTTTCCTAATATATAAATTATTTGTAATTATAGGTGAGTTCACAAGAACTGATAGAAGACATTTGAAAATGAGTGTGCCTCCATTGCAGAGGCAGCCCATTCGTGCAAAAGGAAATTGCATTTCAAAATCTTGCAAAATAAATTTTAAAGAGTTGCCTCAGTCCCTTGTGAACAAAGAAAGAGGTGGAAAAGAGAGTGTAAGGTTTCTATCGATGGCTCTTGTGAGCCCAACCTATGTATAATGTATGCATATAAATAATATGATGTATATTCTTGTTTTTAATGTTTTCCATTTTATTTTGATTTCAAATGATATTGTGCAATGTGTACCTTCCACCTTATTATTTAAGTGGGGTGTTTCCTAATATATATGCCATTTATGATTATGTATGTATAATAGACAATATAATTTTATATTAAAACACAATAAAAATTTCATGTGATTGTAAGCACTCATTTAAACGTACTCTAGACAATACTCTATTGATGCCAATCTAGGAATCTACCTTTGAGTGGAAAGCTTGGAAATGGCCCATGAGTAGCTGATTCTTTAAACCTCATACCAAGGGCATCTACTTAGCATTAATGCATGAAGCTAATTTGTTTGCTCCCTTGAACAAATAGTGGAAGAAACAATGGTTGGAGAATGGTGGGTTGAGGTCACAAAGAACATATGGAATCCACAGTTGCCTCAGTTTATGAAGGTATTTTTGTGGAAGTTCCTATGAGGGGCTTTGTTGACAGGCATCAAGATTCAAGCACAAGGTATTGGTTTTGATAGATGCTTCCGGTGTAGAGTGGCTAGAGAAGACCTCACCCACCTCTTCATGGAATGCACAACAACTAGAGGACTAGAAGGGAAGGTGTGAAAATGGATACAAAGAACGTGGAAAATAGGGTCTATTAAGAAGGATCCGTGTCTTGGAGGAAAGTAGTTTCTTTTTGAATATTCGGGAGGTCATAACGGACATGTATTCAATCGTGACCTCTCTGCGGCTAGCTTCTTTGAGATTGTATAGGAAAGTAAGGAGATGATACATGTGTTAGGTAAGAGGCAAAACTCGGAGGATTGGCTTAGAGTGACCCTCGCCATCCGCTCAAGCTTTGTTGTGTAAAGGGTTTTTGGTAGTAACTTCTAGGTACATCTAGCGAGACTCTGTTGTGACCAGCTTCCCCTCAAGTCTTGGCATGATCTTGAGACTTATACATCTTTTGGTGACATAATAGAATCACTCACAATTGTGAGTTTTGCCAAAAAAAAAACTCTTTATAAATCTCATCCCACCTAGTAGGCCTTTGTGCCTCCTCACCTTGTTTCAAGAGTATGTAAAGGAATGGGAAACGTTGATTTTTGAGTTGTAAAGTTAACGTAAACATAGTTAACGTAGCTTTGCCTTGTTCTAGAAGAAGAGGTAGAATTTGAAGAAACTTGGAGGGCCTTAGATGGTTAAGTGTGGAGGTTTCCATTTTCAATGCCACTTCTTTAAAATCTTGGTCTAGTTAGTTTTCTTGTAAAACTCAATTTTGAAACGTGTTAGTTTGTGATATAGAAAGAATTGCTATTTTATGTCTCACAATGGAAGAATATGAGTTCTCTTTATTAAAAAAAGTGTATGTCTCAAGGAGTAGTTATTCTACAAGAAAAAATGCTAAAACCTGAGTTTTAGTCAAGTTAAAATTTGCAGACACTTGTACGTGTAGAAGCAAATTTTCTCAGAAATTTAATATGAACATCAATAGAAACTTACGAATGCTCTCACACCTTAAAATGGAGCTAACCAAATGAAAGTTGATGTGCTAAAAACCTCTCCTAGTAATTTTTGTGAAGATAATAGCATCATGTCATGTTCAATCTTGTTTTATGCTCGAGGAGCCACCCATCACTAAAATTCCATATATGCTAGAATTTGGTACTAGATTACGAGATCAAACAACCTAGAATTCCAAAATGAAGCTTTGTGTACAAATTTACAAGACATGTAGGAACTCAACGTATTCTTTGTCATTGTTTTTTGTCTAGAGCATTACACCAAGAGATTTTTTTGGGATTGCAAAACCTCGTGATGTTGTGGTAGTTCACAGTGTGGGATGTAGTTTGAGATTTTTTTGGGATTGCAAAACCTTGTGATGTTGTGGTAGTTCATAGTGTGGGATGTAGTTTGAGATTTTTTCTAAAACATCTTCTGAAAGTTTACTAGAACTTTTTTATTCTCTCATACTAGAAACGAGAAGGATTTAAATGAGTACTTTGATCTAAAAACTTTCATAGCACTTCTCTTGTGCACTGATTTGGCAAGGCTCAAACTAGAGATTGAAGCTTTAAGAGCCACCCACATTTCAAAATTTCCATTGGATATATGAGTTTTAACTTAAACATCCAAAATAGCAAACTATAAAAGCAAAAAAATCAAAATTGAAAATAATAAGAAACTTGCAAGAGATTTTAGACATTCTTGATGTAGGAAACTCGGACTCATGAGCTTCTGCATCAACATGGTGATCCTTTGCCCCAAAAACAACAAGCTAGATATATGTGGTGCCACTATCACAAAAGCTCATGAGATTGTATGATGAAATATTGTATAAAAATACTTGTGATACATACTAGGCCTTGATAATTCTTCTTTTAATGGTTGGAGTCTCCTAAGGTCCCATTTGACGTATTTTGAAGAATGCAGGGTCGGTGGCATCTCTGATAACCCTAGACTATGTGAACTTAGCGAGATTACCTATGACTACGAACAAAGATTTCTAACCTAAGCCAATCTACTATGAAGTCTCACGTGTAAAAAAATCCATGAGCAATCTTTATTAAAATTATGAACCTCCCACGCTTAGCTTGCGTCCCTCCCAAGCCTGCACCAGACAAGAGCTTGGAGTTTCCATGGTTGGCTTTGCCCCTTATTGCCTGAGGCCTCCTTTGTTGCACATGTCCAATGCTTTCTACTCCTCGCATCGTCATGCGCCTTTGCCTTTGCAGCATCTTTAGGACTACAAAAATACATTTTCCATAACCAAAGGAAATAAGGGCAAACTTGAAGTTCTCCCCGTTTGTCATGTCAAAAATTGAAACTTTTGCTTGTATTTACACTAAAACTTGTGTAAATTTTTCGTTTTCCTTAATTAAAGGCAAGCTCTAAATCTAACCTGGATTTAGTGATCTCAATCAGTTACGATACATTTTACCTCTAACACTGGCAAGCTTGAGGAATGACGGAGAAGACACTAACGAATTTCGTCAAAGTTGACGGATACGTCCGTCAAATTTGAAATTGAACGTTAGTTTTGATTTTTGAAAATAACGATAGAAAACCTGTCATGGTGACGTATCACTGCTGTGCCGCCGTGAGCTCGTCATGAACTGAGGCGTGACAATGAAAGTCTGTTCTGTTCTGCATAATCTGTTATGCATGCCCTCTCGCTACTATGCTGCCGTGATCTCACTACGAGCTGTGGCAAGATACTAAAGCTCGCCATGACCTCTGTTGTGAACCTGTGACGACGTGTCCTCCATGCCCTCTCACTACGTCTGTGTTATAGTGAGCTCGCCATGATACCGAACCACCTTGTGTACTATGCCTTGATCCCTCCATGAGTTTTGGCATGAACTGAATGCCACCGCCTTCAGGACCATGGATTTTCACCCTTTTCAAGAGCGCAAATTTTACTTCTTCTAGATTTTTCATGAGCTTTGCTTCTTTTCCTCTTTCATACGCCCTCCATCAGCTGTTGTGGCATGGATTGAGCGTCACCTTGAGGAGCCATGAATTGTTGCCTCTCATAAAACTTCGCTTCTTCTTCTTTTCCATAAATTGTTGCCTCTGTCATAAAACTTCTTCTTCTTCTTCTTCTTCACTATCGTTGATTCCTGCAAAAAAGTATCTTGTTATGCTGCAGTTGTTTTTTGAACTTTGCCTTTGCATAGAGCCTTTCACCGCCTCTTTTGTGAGCCTCATATTCAATGCCACAACTGCGCCCCATGTGCTTATTACACCTACTCAAAGAGCCTATCAACTTAGCCAAGACACAAGGAAATTTGGACATGTTACCATATAGCAACACCCATTGCGTTTTGTGTACTTCCTAGATAGAACTAGAAACTTTAGAGATTTTTTCTAGATGGATCTAGCAAAATTATTATTTTACAGAATTTCCTATATGGTGAGTTGTAGTTTGCTACATGGAACTAGCAAATTCAAAGTGCCTCTAGATTTTCTAAATGGTAAGTATATGGAGTTGCTAGATCCAAGTAGGAAATTCCAATTTTTTTATATGGTAAGTTAGTAATTGCTAGATGAAACTAGCAATTTATAAGCTCTGTTGGGTTTCTTATATAGTAAGTTTGTAGAGTTGCTAGCTACAAAGAGCAAAATTCTGAGTTTCTATATGGTAAGTTAAGAATTGCTCGATGGGACAAGCAATCTCGAGGTGCCTCTAGAGTTTTGTTATAGTAGCTATGTGGTTAGTAGTTAGAGCCAACAAATCCTAGGTCCAACACAATTACTGAATAGCAAGTATACAAGTTCACACTTAGAACATGGTAACTATCTACTGCTAATCATTTACAATGAAAATCTAAGATTAGAATTGGTTTCCTATACATTTCTTCTAATAGTCTGTTTGTTAACAAAAGCATAACATTTTGTACATTTTGTCATGTAGGAAATTATATTCTTTCTCATTGTATTTGATAGAGTGCTTAACATCATGAGCTTCTAGTGAACATGCACAAATATCTAGTTAGGTGAAGTTGGAGAAGGGGGAAAGATAGGCCCTTCAGGCATGTTTAGAGTAGTGTATTAAGGCAACTCAAATGTGGCTTGATAGTGTATGGCTCCATGTCTTGAAACTCTGGCTTAATGTACTGAAGAAAGCAAGTCAAGTGCAATGAGCGGGTTATGAAGCTTTAAGGCATCCATCTGCATGTGTTCTGATGCAAGGTTGCTTGCAAGACATAATTTACATTACACTTGCCATATAGTCGAAATCGTTCATGATATTGCAAGCACTTTTTAACTATTTTTGGACTAGGCTCTAACACAAGCAATTCTAACTGCTTTATTTTTGCAGAGTTAATTCAACTTTTGACATCAGATTTTATCTTCTTTTGTGTTTATTTGTGTTGCACTGTATTGCCTCTGCAGGACCAAGGTGTTGATAGAGGGATTGAGCTCTAGAATAAAATATAACAACTTGTCATGCCTTCCTCAGCTCTACATGCCATCACCCTCAACATAATCACATGTGCCATATTATGCTGCAAGAAATATTAGCAGTCTTTGAGCAACATCGCTTGGTTGAAGCTACTTGCCAAAGTTTGGCAAGTATAATAACGAGCTCAAGGCCAACTTCTTCTTTGAGTCTTGCATAAACTTCATCCAAGCCTAAGTAATAGCATGAGTGATTGTCAACAAAAAAACCCTTTTGGTTTCAAGTTTTACACTATTTTCAAATTTCTAGCAATTGTCCATGCAAGCTTCTTTTGATGGACTAGCTTTGTTACCTGTTTCAATGCTTCACTATATTACAAACTCCACCATAGTACTCTTTCCACACAATCTAGAGCTCAATGATGTAGCTTTTCTTGAACCAAATATTCTAGCTATTCCAATCAACTACCTCGATCTCCAATAGCATGTTCTCTCTTATAGAAGCTTTCAATAAAATTCCTTGGCATGTCATGCATAATGACTTTACCACAACATAGTGAGCTTCTAGAAGACACACCACATATCTAGCTAAGTGTGGTTGATGTCCTGATTCCTCACACCATATACTTACATATGTGCATTTTGAGGGTAGGAAATTACACCGATCTTATGCAACAAAATCACCTATTTGCATACATCTTCACCAAAATGAGAATATATCCTTATGTAAGTTTACTTGTATTTTGATTGTTGGTTGCTTTTTTTACTCTTTCACTTCTTCAAATTCCATCTCCTCTCTTCAACTGTTTCACACTTAAAAGCTCAATTCTAGGACCTGATGCATGAAGTATATCAAAAGCAATCAATATGTCAAAAGTTTATGATGCCCAGGTTAACTTTTTCTATTCATGAAAATATCCTACGATGGGACTTACATGTTGATTGTTCTTCACCATTAAGTGGCACACACCATGCTTATGTGTCATGCACCCTTAAAAGCCCACACAATTTGCAAAGTTTGAATTAAATTATGCAAATTAATGTTGTGGCTATAGATTTCAATGTATAATGAGTATTGTCACATACATGAGAGAGAGCAATGAGTGGTGTATGATCATTGTTCACATGTGTGTGTGTGTGTGTGTGTGTGTGTGTGTGTGAGATAGAGATAGAGAGAGAGAGAGAGAGAGAGAGAGAGAGAAATGAAATGTTATATTAACGTCTTCAAAAGGCGAAAGTGACCTATGAGACCAGAAAGTTACAATGTGGTGGATCTGATACAAAGTCAGAGTAACAAGATGACAAAAATGAAATGACAAATGTCACAATAAAATACTATGGAATCCTAAACTACTAGGTGTGAACTAAGCAGCTAGCTGGGATAGCTAGATCACAAGAGATCCAGCATCGGTCGCTGGCGAATCTCATCAATCTCCTCCATGGTCAGTAGTCTGACCGGGCGTCGTGCATGTCGAGCCAAAGTGATCCGAATCCTTTGATGCATCCTCTGCCGATGCTGTGTAGTCCTCCATAGTCGTGGGCGTCTAGATCACCCCATCTCAGTCGCTTGGTCGAACAGTGTGCCTCTGGTGTGAGACGATGAGCTCTGCTGTGGTAGTAACTCCTCCGGGTGTCCAGTGGCAGCTCTAAAGAAATCTGTGATCTGTCTTTGAGACTGGCTTGCCTCTCCTCTCATCAGGCTCTCTCTGTGTCTACGTAGCTCGAGAAAAAACAAACCCAAGCATCTCTGATCCTCATATTGCATGACTCTGGAGAATGGTCCAAAGCCCTCTTTGAACAAGCAATGTAAGCGGCCTCATATCTCGTAGTAGATGGGGCAGTGGCATGTGTAGTGCAACTCTGTCTCAGGCTTGATGTCACACAGGGGGCATGTCCTAGCCTCTGCTGGTACTCCGCTGTATCTCCCAGTCTCGATCCGCAGTTGGTGTGAAGATGTGCATATCTGGTCGATAGCACATCGTATCCCATGAGACAAGTGGGTGTCCATGTATCTGGGCCTCCTCACAAAACCATCAACCGTAAGATGGAGGATATGCTCTCTGTAGAAAGCCATCTTCATGCCCAGCTCCTGTGCTGGCTGTATCCATGTCCTCTTGGTGTCTAGCTGAGTCAAGTCATGGCAGGTGAGCTTGGTGATCTCGGACTGTGTAAGAGTCAGAGAGGGTGCATCCAATGAGTACTGGAAGGGAGGCAATCTGAGGCTATGCTGAACCCATGCGCCTGAACCATGATGTCATCTCCCCATACCAGCATGCTGTATCTCCTTGCATGGCTAACTGTCGAGAGGACTCAAGTGCAAGGCGGGCATATCTGTCTCTGGGAAGTTCCCACATGTGGTGTATGAAGGAGACAGATCTGGTGAGCGCCTCAACCACTAGTGGGGGGGGCCCTAGCTCTGCTCGAACAATAGCACGTGGTACTGAGGCCTTGGCTATAATGAGCCTCGAGATCATAGAGACGAGAGGCTTCTCCATGTCCCCCCATCAAAGAGACGGGGGTTGAGGGGTGAGATTTACATAACCTTGGTTCCACAAATCAAGGCCGAGTCTCCGTTCAAGGAGTTATAGTGTTGGAAGTCAACACACAATTCAAGGGGAGAGCATTGGGCAGGAGCAAGTGAGGGGAGGTGGCTAGGTGGAGAGAGCGTCAGTTCGCAGCCCACTACACCCGCAATCCAAGGCATGAAGCTACAATAGCAGCCATCATGGAGAAGATGGGAAGAAAACTAAGGAGTGAGGCAGGGAGAAAGGATTTGCAACCAACTAGCACCTTAGGTCTGTCTTTCTAATATATATATATATATATATAAAAGATTTGTCAGAGTCTAGGTGGAGCATCAAAGTATGGAGACTTGGCATAATCCAAAGTTTTCTCGTTTTTTATTTTATTTTTTACCAAACTCACATTATGTGAGTGAATGTATTAAGAACAAGAAAATACAATAAGTACTCCATGCACAGACTGTGCCATGGAGCATTGTCGTAACACATAGATACAAAAAGTTCAGGGTTTTACAGGGATCCCCAAACCCGCTACTACAGATCACCAAGTGTTCATATATCATATAGAAACAAGCAAACCATTACACGAACACGGTGTTCTAGAGGGTGCCACGGACAAACACCAAGCCTGCCACTCCCGGATGCAATCCCCCTCCAGGACAAAAGACGACACTAGCTAGACAAGATACAACAATGAAAGAAAAATGCAAAAATAAAAAACTACTAAAGATAGGAACCCGAGACCCGAGGATGAAGCCACAAAGCAAGGAAATCCTGCCATAGCAACCCTGCTCCCCCAACACAAGATCCAAAGCCGCACAAGAGAGCCACTCCCACCACATGATACCATCATGAGTCCATCAACCGCGAGGGAGAAGCCAACGAAATTCTAACCCAAAGTATTCTCATTTCTTAACAGGAGAAGTTTTTCATTCACCCAAGGCATGTGTTAAATTTAAAAGTTTTGGAGCTAAACGGAAAGGCCAAGAAAGAAAGTCTTTAATCTTAGCTGCCTCCCGCCACTTAGCAGATTCACCTGCACGAAGAGAGAGAGAGAAGAGAGAGAGAAGAGAGAGAGAGAGAGAGCTGACTGCTGGCGCAACAGGTTTGTATCTGCCATCGCTCTGCAGCACAAGTTCGGCACAGGGACGATTTGCGCTCTGCCAGGTTTGCATTTCTTCTAATTTTTCTTTAAAGATTTTAAGGAAGAGTTCCAAAGCTCTGCCAGGTTTACATTTCTTTTAAGTTTTTCTTTATACTTTTTAGATCTGAGTTTGCAAATGGTATCAATTAAAAGAGTAAAATATGTTAGTATCCATTGAACTCTCTTAATACAAATGAATTGTATTTGCCGCTTTTCAATATTTGTGAAACATGTCTCCCTCATTGCACTAATATCATGCAGCACAACAGCGCTAGGAACATGCATTTTGATCCTTAACCCGTGAAAATAAGGCCAAACTTGAAACTCCCGGGTTTTGAATCAAAATTTGAAGCTTTTGCCAGTAATGACACTAAAACTTGTGTTAATTTTCAGTTTCTTAAAGGCAAGCTCACAATCTAATTGGTACTTTACAATTTTAGGCGATTAAAATACACTAGACCCCGGTTTTTTCCTCACAATGTCGCACATCGGTAACCACTATTTGGCAAAGTCTTGTAAATCTTACAAATCTAGTTAATGCATAGCAAGACACGGCTCTTATCCCCCTTTTTTTGAGTCACGGATTATCTTTCGCCACCTAGTGCGACGAAAGAAAAGGGCTTATTTATCCCAGCTAGAGCAAGATCTGTATCAGTTATTTATAAGTCGGGACTCAGGCGAAGCATGGAGGCTATTCCACGAACATTCACCACCACCAGCGGTCACCTCCACCGAGACATGGGAGGAATATACCACATCTCTCTACACAGCACCAGGACAACCACCTCTACCGGACCAACTAGATACATGCCCGGAGACATGTTCTTTCTTTATTGCCGAGAGGGTAAGGAAAGCTATTGACAGGATGAAGACAAGGAGAGCACATGATCATGATGGTCTGGTAGCAGAGCACTTCATCCATGCCAGGGATATGCTCGCAGAGCTCTCGACTATGATGTTTAATCAAGCCATGTATGAAGGCTTCCCTGAGACTTGGACTATGTCCACGATTGTGCCTATTTTTAAGTCAGGAGATCCCATGATTCCCGAGAATTATCGCACCATCATGGTTGGGCACACATTAGCTAGGCTGTATGCATCCATTCTTGAATAAGAGCTGAGTAGATGGGCAGAGCGAGAGGGCATAAGAGCACCAAGGCAAGCAGGTTTCAGGAGAGGTTTCTCCACTCTTGACCAGATTCTGACACTCAGAGCTATTATTGAGGAGGGTAGACACCATGGCAAGAGGATCTATTGTAGCTTTGTGGATTTCCTCAAAGCTTTCGACACAGTGCCGAGAGTCAGACTCGTACGCAGATTACTGGACATGGGTGTGCCTACAGAGCTGATTTGGGGGATTGTGGCTCTATACAGGAGAGTGATGGGGCAGGTACGCACCACTAAGGGAATGTCGGACATGGTCCTCTCCAATATTGGAGTAAAGCAGGGATGCCCCCTATCCCCGAGTCTTTTTGAGATGTATGTGGATGATTTTTCGGACTATGTAGAGCGTCAGGGGGACAGGGGGGCTCAACTAGCAGGGACATGGATTCTACTGTTACTATATGCTGATGATATTGTGCTGATCTCTGACTCACCAGAGGGGATGCAACATCACTTGGATGCTCTGCATACATTTGCTTGTGACAGTGGATTGTCTGTCAATCTGGGGAAAACCAGGAAAAACCAAGGTTATGGTGTTCAACACCACACCATAGTCGGTCAGGAGGTCGGCACCCACAGTTATGTATGGCCAGGAGACTGTGGAGTATGAGCGCTCGAATGATTCGGGCTAAGGCCTCAATACCACATGAGATTATCCGAGCCGAGCTAGCCGCCCTCCCCCTCGTGGTGGAGGCGTTGACGAGATCAATTTCTTTTATGCACGGTCTATGGGACCTCCCCAGGGACAGATACGCTCAGCTTGCCTTGGAGTCATCTCGACAACTAGCTCTATAAGGCGATACAACATGTTGGTATGGACAAATGACAGCATGGTTTCAGTCGCATGGTCTCAAGATGGATAGATTACCTCCGTTTCAATACTCTCTGGATGCACCCTCCCTGTCTCTCACACGCACAGAGATCACCAGACTTATACGTCAGGATCTGATTCAGCCAAATAGCAGGATCACATGGATACAGTCGACACAGGAGTTAGGCACGAAGATGGCCTTCTACAGAGAGCATCTTCTCCAGCTCACGGAGGATGGCTTTGTGACTGGGCCTGCATACATGGACACACACTTATCTCATGGAATAAGATGCACTATTGGATAGATACGCACATCCTCACATCAGCTCCAAATCGACACTGGCAGATTTCGAGGGGTGCCAACAGGAGCTAGGATATGTCACCTATGCAACTTAGAGCCAGATACAGAGCTGCACTACACATGTCACTGCCCGGCATACTATGAGATACGCGGCCACTTCCACTGCCTGTTCAGAGAAGGGTTCGGACCTTTTTCTAGAGTCATGAGATACAAATGATCACAAGTGTCTCGGATTGTTCCTGCTAGAGCTGCACAAAGTTAGGGAGAGCTTGCTGAGAACATCAGAGGAGAGACAGTCTCAGAGACGAATCATAGATTTTTTTACACCAGCCAGAGGAGAGCCAATGGAGCAGTCATTACAGCAAATCTCAGAGCCTACTCATACTAGAGGTACACTACTTGATCGAGCCACAGAACTTGGTAGATCCAGACGTCCACGACCTCGGGGGGTCTCCCAATACAAACGCAGACTGCAACAGAAGATACATATCACTCTAGCTGGACAAGCAAGACGCCCAACCAGAGTACTGACCATGTAGGAGGTTGATGAGATCCGACAGCGACCGATGAGAAATTTCGTCTGAACCCACAACCCCCCCCCCCCCCCCCCCCCCCCCAAATTTCCTCTCTCCTTAGCGTCCTAGTGTTAGTTCTCTGTAACTTTGTAATTTCCGTACTCATACATGGTATCAGATTCACCAATTGTAACTTTTTGGTCTCATAGGTCATTTTGGCTTTGAAGACGTTAATATAACATTTCATTTCATTTCTCTCTCTCTCTCACACACACACACACACACACACACACACACACACACACACACACACACAGAGCACATGCAATAAACGGTGCCACTAAGAGAAGTGGTTGGAGTGAGTGTTCGTCAAGCAACCTGATTGTGGAGAGAGAGAGAGAGAGAGAGAGAGAGAGAGAGAGAGAGAGAGAGAGAGAGAGAGAGAGAGAGAGAGAGAGAGAGAGAGAGAGAGAGAGAGAGAGAGAGGGACAAAAAGAGAGTTCTGAGGACATGTGAAGCTATGCAGAGCTTGCAGGCAAGTGACACACTCTCCTGCCTATGAAACATAGTTGATTGGGTAAGAGATGCATGTGAGCGTCGTTCCAATACAAACGATGAACGTAGGGGGTACCGGTTGGGAAACTTTCCAAAAATAAAAGGAAAATTTCTAGATGAATTACTAGTTTGTGTCTATATGTTCCTTAATGAATTACTAAATGAACTACTAGGTCGTTTATAGAAAATTTGCTAGATGAATTACTAGTTTGTTCATAAGAAAGTTGCTAGATGAATTACTAGTTTGCAAGCAACCGTTCTTGTATATGACTAGATGACTTGCTAGGTCGTAAACCAAAATTGCTAGTTGAATTACTAGTTTGAGACCACCGATCCGTAAGATCCAACTAGTAATTGAGTCAACTCCTACATTGAACTAGCAATTTTCTTACCATATTGAGACTAAAATTGCCATATGGCTATTCAACTCTCCATATAGTAAGAAAATTACTATATGTATCATCTAGGAACAGTCTCTTTTTTACTAGTTTTCACTCTTACTAGATGTGTGTATTGAAACTAGTAAATCATCTAGTAATTATATATTTTTTACTATATGGTAAGCTGTCCAAAGCCCCTTGTGAGAGCCCTACAGGCTTTGTTACCTACTACGACCATGCACTATCAATCGGTGTTGGTTCTTGCTTCAGCAAGATTGCCTTCATTTCTTGTTGTGGGTGGACGTAACTCAAGGTATGTTCTTTTTCTTGGTCATAAGTCATGGTTAAATGAAGGTGTTGAAAATCATGAAGTAAGTTGTTGCTAAGTTTTATGCAAATATCTTGTTGCAGAATCCCTTCATAATAAGGAGTCCTCATATCACCTCTCTCTCTCTCTCTCTCTCTCTCTCTCTCTCTCTCTCTCTCTCTCTATCTCTCTCTCTCCCCTCCCATGTGTCTCTAGCTTGTCAGAGGCTTGAAGCCTTATAAGATACAATCTCTACTCCTAGAGTCTCTAGCTCTTGAGGCTCAAATTTGAGTTCGAGCCTCATGACCTAGAAACTTATTTTTCAAGTCTCCTAAGCTAGAGATTTTAGCAAAATTCTTTCTACCTAGAAACCATTTGAAAAAGTTGCTAGCGTATGAGACACGGCCCGAGATTAGGCCTAAGAGCTTCTTGAGACAAAGACACTTGCAATACTCTTTCTACTTGAGCATTTAGTTTATAGCACTTGAGGTTCGAACTTAAGTTCAAGCCTCAGTACCTGGACGCTTAGTTTTCAAGCCTCATGAGCACTCTAGTATGACTCGTCCTAGTTGAGAATTCAGTCTCCAGCTTTGGGGCTCGAACTTAAGTTTGAGCCTCATGACTTGGAGACTCAATTTTCATTTCTCATGAGCACTCTAGTAGAGCTCTCTCTACCTAGAAACTATCTGGAAGAGTATCTCATAAGACTAGAATTGATTCTTTATCTCATGTGGCTCAAGAGCTTCTCGAGACAAAGATACTTGCAATACTTTTTCTAGTTGAGCATTCAGTTTATAGCTCTTGAGGCTCGAATTAAAGTTCGAGCCCCCCATGACATGGACACTTAGTTTTCAAGCGCTCATGGGGCACTCTAATACGACTCGTTCTATTTGAGCATTCAATCTCTAGCTCTAGGGCTCGAACTTAAGTTTGAGCCCCATAACTTGGATGTAGAGGAGGCAAGAGCCTCAGGATCAAGTAAACCTAGTCTGGAAAACAGATTCAAGGAGGTATTCACACTAGCTTCAAGGAAAGACCACAACTTGGATTTGCTCAAATCTTTGGAAGGTTGGATAATGTTGCTTGATGCAGGAGGCTTGCGAGTTCGCTTGCCTCCAAAGCGATTTTTAGGTGTTGGGCAAGTTTTCTGTGGGTTTTTTTTACAAGAGTGGCATGTGTGAGAACAACAATAGAGGTAGTTTGATTACCTACAACCGCATGGATTTCTCACATTTTCTATAACATTGTGGATCTAATCGGGCTAAGACTAGCTTTGAAGACAAAAACCATTGCAACCATCATTAAATTGTAGTACTAAACTGTGGTGCAGAGCCATGTAGTGGTATAGAGACCCCAGAGGTAGTAGATGCAGCATTGCTTGTAGCAGTGGCCTCCATTGTAACATCTCCACACAAGAAAGTGCTAGAGGCGATCAAGAATTTTTCCTCAACGTGCATGATTTTTTTCGGATGAGAGCACGACTTATGGTCTAGGAGTGTGAGGCACAAAATGCTTCAAATGGACGGTAGCCTTGCTAGCTATGTGGACATGAGAAGATACATGCATGGCTGCACTCATGGAAAGTTGATGAAGGGGTTTTTGAACATGGCTCTTATATGGCTAGCGTCTGGAGGGCTGCAATGTTGCCTGCAACTAGGACACATGATGAGTGGGGAGCACTAGAAAGGGACGGTGTCTAGTTGTGTTGAGCCATATCATGGTTTGTAGCACATAGGTTTTCAGGGAAGTCTTCAATGATGGTAGCATGACCATCACCCTCAGCATATGCAACAACAGCGTTCGGAAGGGTCCAATGCCTATCTCCAAGGATGGAGGCTTGGCTACATGGAGGTCAAGTTGGTACATTGGTGCAATAGTGGCATGAGCAGGTAAATGTGGCATCACAAACGCATTAGTAAAACAAGCACAAGTAGGTTGACATTCACGAGCTTGGCCTACAACTTGTAATTGGTTTATGCTAGTGAAGGCTTTGGTGGTGCAAACAAGCAAGTCATATGTTGCTCGGTTGATAGTAGGGGCTTGTTCTGTGTGGATTTAACCAAAGAGGTAATTTTAGAGGCAACGTGGGCAACACTTCTAATAGTTTACGCTTGGGTACATTGAACCACAGGAGCATTGTGGTTGGCAAGAAGGCCTCAGTGATGGTAGCGGCACCAACAATATGAACGATCAGGGGTTCGGTAGGCTTGAGGAGCTCCACTTCATCATGGTATATAGGAAGGAGGCAGACACCAAGAGTGTGTTCTCCGGTGCTTGCAAGTAGGAACCTGATCAAAGCTTGCGAGCCATGCTTGAGGTCACATGCTGAGGTTGCAAGAAGGGACTGCACTCATGGGGAAACTGAGGAAGGTTCGGAGGAGCCGAGGAATATTGGGGCTTTAAAGCGCAAGGTGATGCTCCACATCAGATATGGAGGACCTCATCGTAGGGCAGCCCAAAGGGCCATGACAAGATTTGTTGCCCAAAGTAGGAGAAGCATAAGAGTCTGCATGATGGGGTTCTTCACAAGGGGTAGCTGCTACCAAGGGTATGCACGGTGGGGTTTCTCAAAGAGGAGTCAGGATCTTCTTCTTTGCTACCATGATACCATGTAGAGGAGGCAAGAGCCTCATAAAGAGAAGGAACTCAGGAGAGGAAGAGAGAGAAAGAGAGAAGTTTTTAAGCCACAAACAAAGGTATGTAGGAGAGATGTAAAGAAACAATACATAAGAAAGAAGTGTTTATTATTGAGTATTGAATGTTGGGCAATTACAAGGCCACATGATGTTCATTGGAATGCGGATTTTTGTGGCACTAGGATGTTGATTAGGTGATGATGTGGATTATTATCCCACATTGTACACTCAATTTTGAATCCTCATGAGCACTCTAGTAGAGCTCTTTCTACCTAGAAATTGTTTGGAAGAGTTTGTATCTCACAAGGCTTGAATTGATGAGTCTTTACCTCATGTGGCCCGAAGTCATGTTTGAGTCTCATTGCCTTAAGACTCTATTTCTAAGCATCATAAACACCCTAGTGTGACTCTACCAAGCTAGAATCCATCTACAATCCTAAGTCTCTAGATCATGAGGCTAAAACTTAAGTTTTAACCTCATGATTAGGAGATTCACTTTTCAACCCTCATGAGAACTCTAGTAGGACTCTTTCTAGCTTGAAAACATGTGAAAAATTCTCTTATACTTCATTGAGGATTGAACTTAAGTTCATGCCTCATGAGTTAGAGAATCTTGCAAAATGTTTTCTAATTGATAGCAATCTTCATAAGTCTCTAGCTCATTAGTTTGGACCGTATGACTTGGAGACTCAATTTCAATCCTCATGAGTTCTCTAGCAGGACCCTTTCTAGCTAGAAACGATTATCAAAAGTCTCTACCTCACCAGGCTAAATTTTATGCGACTCTCCTCACCTAGAGATTCGTAAGTCTAGCTCCAAGCTTGCTAAGTTTTACTTCATCACGGTCTGTGGGTTCACAAGTTTGGTTTATGACGGTATGGTGAAGTTAAGGAATTCTTTCTATGTGTTGAAAAGTTTGATATTTGGGGCTATTTGAAGATAAATATTTCATGTCTCCTCCCAAGTTTTGATATCTCTCTTTGAAGGAACTCAATTTATCTATTGAGGAGCACTAAACACTAGCACTTGAATTGTGGCTTTTTGGAATCACAATATGTGAAACATGCTAGAATCACTTTTTTTTGTCTAGGAATGCAAGGTGATGCTAGAATACAAGACGTATTATTTGAAAGTGACGATTCAAGAAAGCCAAAAAATTAATGCAAATAACTTATCATTAGGGCTACATATGTATTGGGTTAGCTCCTTGAATATTCATGAATTGCCTACATAACTAAGGCTACTTGTTAAAATCTATTTGTTCTTCATTTGTTATCATGGTGTTTCTAAACACCATCCTCATTTGAGATCCCCTGAACACAAAAATTGCTCTAGCAAGGCTTGTAAACAAGTCCATTTTTGTTTCTCATTTGTTATCGCATTTTATTAATACTGTAGTCTCTTTGATGATGCTTTTGATTCCATTGGTCTCTCTCTCTCTCTCTACAAAGTCTTGAATTTGCTGCTGACAATATATTGTTCTAAGTAGTGTGGTGCAATATTTGATGGAAGTGCTATTCATTAAAGCATTGTTCTTACAAATTAACAATGTTAAAGTAATCCTCCAATTATTTGGTAATTGTATATACTCAAAGAATTTTATATATAGTTTTGATGCTATGGCAATGTGTTATTGCTAAATTTATGATATCAACCTCTAGTCACAATAGAATTTCCGTGGACTACGATTGAACCTCATGCCCACATGCTAGTTTAGGTGAGGAATGTGAAGCTTGAACCTAAGTTCACTCCTTATCTTAGTATCCTACAAAGCAACAACAAGTGAGGCTTGAGCTTATGTTTGAGGTTCACATCTTGCTCTAGTGCCTTGAACTAAGTTTAAGTATGGCCACTTGCTAGGTTAGGCAAGGCATGTGAGGCTTGAACTTAATTTCAATGCTCTTCTTAATATCCCACACAACAGCAACCAGTGAGCCTTGAATTACTTAAGTTTCAGTCCCATTTTAATGTGCTAGTGCCTCATTTTTTTATGGCACAAAGGGTCCCCAAAAACAACCACGAGCTCAAACATAACAAAAAATACTTAGGTTTTGAGTCTCATTTAAAAAAATGGCACTTGAATAATTCCCAAAATTCCTAAATATGTGTTATACCTCAATTACGAAAGAATGCTCTTCTTTGAGAGAGAAAATGTTTTGTACTCTTATAGAGTGATCCCATTTCCTCATCTACAATCTGTACCATAGCACTAGTTCAGCTTAACTTCCACTTTTGTTGATGTGAGACATGAAATTGGGGTTTTGGGGAAGATTCCCTTCATGTATGCACACTATGCACCAAGTTCAAGAGTCTAAGCATCAGTGTCTTCTTGAGTGCTCATCTATTGATCACATTCAAGCTTGTTTTCCTCACATTGTGAACTTGCATCAATCCGGACATACCTTCCTCCCTCAGATGCTCAAGAAACTCTTAATTACAATCGTCATATCCACAATCTTCAGGCATCACGAGTTATTGATAAGATCAACTTATGAAGTGAGCGAATTACAAGTGAGTTGAGTGCCTTTGTGTGTGTGTGTGTGTGTGTGTGTGTGTGTGTGTAGCTATTTTAACATAAATAATAACACATAATTAAACTTTTATATTCAAAATACCGTTGGCTCCAGAGAAAGGGAAATGATAAGTACAAAAACAACTCAGTCTTAACACTATCTTTGTACAATGCTTATAAGAATGAAGCTTCATTCCCGTATACAGATATCAAAAGTACTTTCCTTGCAGTAGGTGTATGTGTAATCATGTGTGGACAACTGCTTTAAGCCAAAAAAACTTCTAGATAAGATAGAGTCCTTATCTGCATCCATCCAAACAAGACAACAGATATGTTAACCTTGGATGTGTTTTACAGGTATCAATGGACTATACCAGTTTGTTATCCATGTCCACCTCATAGCTTTTTTTAACTTACAAGCTTAGTCCAAAGTATTTATGTTGTTTTTCTTAAAAAATGTTTTATTACCCCAAATTTTATTTAGTATTTTATTCTTATTAGAAGGCCATAACCCCTTCTAATCCAAGTGGCTTGCCCCCCCTTTTTTTTAAAACAACTTTTTGAGTTTTTATCCGCCAGATTAACGAGGCTCCCTCCCATGAATCCATAAAGAAGCCTAAAAAATTTCATTACGAGTTTAAAACTATTTTTGTTTATTTAGAACTGATCGTGTTTATGTTCATATGGAATCCAATCCTTCCCAAGTTTATATGTCACAAGCTCTTAGCAAGACAAGTGACAGAGAACCTTTGTGGTATCCTAACCAGTCCAACTGTCAAACCCAAAAAAAGGACTAGATGTTTATACTGATTTTTTGTACCCGACCATGTGAATGCAAAATAGTGTATTGCATCATCTCGTCCAAACAACTAATATCGAACAGGTTCAACACTGGTATGTAACCGGGCCATACTCCCCCGAAGTCCCAAAATTTTATAATAGCATGCAACATCAGCGTGTGCAGATGGGAAAAAAAACCCCAATATTCACTAAGCCAACCCAAACAGTGGGTTTTACCAAGTTTTTTAAGCGACAATCATCATTATGCCAGGTTTAAGCTACAGTACCAAGAGTAAGAAATAATACACATCCGGGGTATACCCCCCCATCCCAAAGCTCTTTTGATGACCATTATGTACCAACAGGTCATTTATCACTAGAGTTTTGCATTGTCAAGCCCAGCGGCAGTAACATATATTTCTCTCCGACATCAGTGCATAGATGGAACAAAAACCCTTTATATATACTTAGCCAACCCAAAACGGTGGGCTTTAGCAGGCTTAAAGCTACAGTGGTTAAGATGCCATGCTTAAGGGACAATTCCCAGTCAAAAAATCAGTACACACCAGGGGTATACCCCCCATCCCACAGCTTTTTGATGAACAATATGCGCCATCAGGTTACTTACCACCAAAATTTGCCAATCCAAGCAACTTATATATATATATTATTCAAAAGAACCAGTGAACCAATTAACGCAAAGTAACTTCACATCAGAATTTTATTGTGTAAAGCAACCATAATTATTATGCCAAACCCCAAATTTTAAGGATCACCTTCATTCAAACCATATAACCATGTAGTGTTTACTAAAAAAGTTGAAACCCAGTAGAGGGGTCAGAGCTTGTCAAAAAATCATGTATTGTCATGTATAGAAAAACCCATTCGGTGGGCATTACTAAGCATTCAGTGATAATGATCAAGATACCATAGCCTGGTTAGTTTGCAAATTTTTAAAAAAAGAAAGGAAACCAAGTTCAGTAAACGGTGACAAACCTGGGCTGGTTGAGCTACAAGCTCCATGTTCAGTGCAGCAGTGAGTAAAGAAAACCAACACACATTCCTAACTCTGAAGTAAAAACACACACAAAGATAAGTGAGGGCAGAATGCGCCCTCACCTCTTTATATAGAGGAGGGAAGACCACCATTACTCCTGGCGTGCACAAAATCTTCCCAAGTACTGAGTATAGCATGCCCCTTCTGGGTAATTGATAATATGTAGCCGCCTCAGTAGTGGTCCGACACAGTGGAGAAAATTTACCATAGCACCTCACGACAGGGTAGGTGAGGCCCAATAGAGAGGCCCACATTTTTACTTGCCAGCTCATGCTTAAGGAGTCTTACCAAGCACCGAGAAAACACAAAAACCGAGCGATATCTTGGTAAAAGACCATATTAGGTATTTTGGTAAAAATCTCACATTATGGGAATCTCCAAATCGACCGAATTCATGTAATTTGGGAATTTTCCACTTAAAGTGGGAAAAATTGAGGTGTGTGGCTAGTAAATAAAGTGAAAATCTCATAGGATTGTGGTGTTGATAAACACCAAAAGTCAAGAGGATGTACAACACATGGATTTGAATAATAACTATAAATTACATAAAACAAAGGAAGATACAAAAAAGATTTTGTTTACAAATTGACTAGTATAGTCACAATAGAAGCTCCACATAATTCTACTCCACATTTGATACCATATCTGAACTTTGATCCAAGTGTGGCTGATGTGCACGAGTGAGGCCTTCTTTGGCTTTTAGAGCATGTCTTTCTGGAATCTTTATTCTAGAAAATGGTCCTTCTTTGTTGGGTCTCCAGGACCAAACAATTGCATCTATAGTTTCCCACACTTGTGGGTCCTTATAGTTGACAGCCCAATAACCCTTCCAACAATTACTGTAAGCTTGAGTATCTGTCATCCCACTTTTTCTCGCGCAAGGTGCCCAATATTGAATCAAGAGTTTTCTGTAGTTTGGTGATGTAGGCTCATTATCAATGTCAGATAAAGCCATTGCAAGCCACACTGGATAGATTTCTGTGTCACTCGGAACAAGCATAAGAAAGTCACCTTGGTGCACATCAGACATAGGGTCAAACTCTTCCCTTGGCCTATCTCGTTGAGGCCCACAAAAATGATCGTTCAACTCTTCAAGGCCTAGGAATCTTTCTGCTCCTTGTTGCAAATTCATTGTAGTGCTTTGTAGGTGAGAATATTCTTGAGTTTTTGGCCAAAACATTTCATACAAGACTCCCTCTGATATGATTGCTTTTCCAATCTCTTCAATTACCTTACTCCAATAATCTATCACGGGTCTATAATATCGCGGAATACTTGAACCATTCCCTAAATTTTTCCAAAATTTTATATAGTTCTTTAGCCCCAAAATGACTTCTTCGTGGGCCTTGACATACTCCGCCATTTGTACTAGAGGTGGATCTCCATGTGGTAACATTGGCTTGCCTTCTGTGTCTGTTTTCCAAAGACGAATACTTCCACTCCAACTTGATACACCTACATGTGCCTTATATTGCATCATTGGTGTCTCATCCTGCATAAAGAACCTGAACTGAAGCGGTTTGGAATGTCCAACAAGTATGTCTTGTCCATCACAAAGATAGCCATCACAATATTGCTTGAAATCGGGGATCTTTGTGAGAAAAAATGGAGCTGGAGATGAAGATGAGCTGTTTCGTAATGTATCCATCAAATGTGGCAAAGTATAGGTTTGTGTAACTCTCAACTTCTCTGAAAACCTACTAAACATGGCGTCTATGTCCTCATGTGTATGCCCAACCATTAAAAATCCCAGCTGGATGGTTTTGAAAACACCCCTTGCAACAAGCATTGACAAATAGGCAAATAAGTATCGATTTTTGTTTTCCCCTGCACAATTATCCAATTGTAGCAACAAGTTCTCTGGCAATCTGCGAAATGTTGACCCCAATTCCTCTTCTGCAATTTTTGACGACTGCACAATGGGCTCTTTTCCATCACTCAAGTTATGGTAGTCCAAAGCATCCCTTGAGTTCAAAGCATGTAGTAGTGAAATATTGCTCCTTGGAAGTCCATTTGTTACTAGATCACCAAGAGGATGCTTATCTATCCTCTCGAGGTTATGTAAACAATTAGCAATTGAGCCAATTGTAAGATTTGGATCAGCTGGCCACAAACCATTCAAGACAAAGTGTCCGTAATGACCTTCTCCATGTCCATGAGTGATCATGCCAATCAATGCCACCTGCAGATTATATCCTGAATCCACACCCTTGGGAACAATGCGTAATCTAGGAATGGCAGTCTTCTTTTGATCCATCTTATCATGGATTATGCATACATATTTTTGTGGTTGAGTTTCTGAATACGTGCGCCATGCATAATATAGGCTTCTGCAACTCTTTTGTTGTGCCATGTGAACTTCTCTCTCCCTCAAGAGAAGAGCTCTCTCTTCAAGAGAAGGTTTAGCTTCTAACCTTGCCTTGATTGAGCTACAAATATTGCACTTAGAGAACTCACTCGTCTTTGTTAAAGTGACATGTGGGTACTCTTTGTTCCAAATTCTACCAAAAGAAGATTGGGATAGCTTCTTCTCATAGCCCATTTGGTCAAGTGTCGTGTTGATTTCACATAAAATATCCACTTGTTTGTATGTTGATGGAATCACCAATTGAGTCTCTCTTGAGCCATCTAGCAGTGTTCTACTTCTATGTGGCATCTTCTCAGAGTTGTTTTCCACAAACTCATTTAGTAGTGCTCTTGCTAAACTAGTATGTTGAAGTCCCCTTCTCAATGTACATGTGTTCCCATGTACATATTGGCGCACACCATTTTCAAAGTTCTCCTTGTATCGATAAAATGATGTCTTTGGTATTCCATGTAGCTCATACCATGCTCTACAACAAACAATAGAGCCATTTAGCCTGAATTGGTATCGTGACTTCTCATCTTTCTGATAACATATAGAAAGAACATCATAAACATAATTAGTGCGTGATTTTTGAGACTCTCCCCAAAATTGTTGTCGTAACCTTGTCACCATATCACGATCTGCAAATTGGCAGCATTTTTGTGCACAACAATCAATGCATGATACCCTTTGAATTGATTTGTTTGAAAGGTAAAAAGTCGAAGCTGGTGCTGCTTTTGATTTTTGAGTCCTGTTCATGAAAGTGTATCGTCTCTTCCTTGACAACTGGACAACATTACTCCCATCAAGTTTTTTTCCAACATTGCCATCGTTGGATACATCCTCATATGTAGCATGCATGCCATCAACAGGAACAAAGCGTTGTAATGGGCTCCCATTCAACATTGTTGTCTGCTTGATGGGCCACTTTAGCAAAGTGATGCTACCCACTTCAACCACATCATCAATGCTTGCATTTTCTCTTTCAATACCCACACCCACACAATCAGGACCAAGTTCCTGAAAGTTGACATAATCATGTGGAAATACATATAAGATGGTCCCTTCATTCATGGTTTGCATCATTGTGTCATCTTTTAAAAGGACCCTCTGATTTCTCCAAGACTCTCGAATCATTGCTTCAAATTCTGGGCTTGTCATAGGTATTTCATCTGTAACTAGAGGATCAGAATGATCATGTTCTTCATCACCATTGTAGCTTTCGTGTGGATCAATTAAGTTCCCATTTAATACAAAAGATTGCAAAAGAAGCTTTGACCATCGAACAGCACTCCATAATGAGCCTTGGAGAGATGAAGTATCCATTGTAGGAAAAGGTAGGACCACATCCTTCAAGCATTCCTCCACTAGTATGGAGACATTTCCCAGCCCTATCTTTGTACCACCACAAGTGGAATCTGGATCTGTTCTACACACACAACCAATACCAACGATTTCATTGTCAAGTATCATATGTACTTTCTCCCCAGATTCGAAGTCCATCCTGTAAGTAAAAAGATTACATTGTTAAATCCATAGTTATAGAAAAATACTCTTCAAACCAAAAATCATGCTACAACATGAAAAAGGTTTGCATAGGTTGGACAAGTGGTGAACCTTGAGACCAAATCCTCCTTGCTATATTAATGGAAGCAAGGTTGGACAAGTGGTGGACCTTGAAACCAAAGCCTCTTTGCTATATGAGAGCATAGGTTGGACAAGTGGTGGACCTAGTTGTAATACCCACTGCCACCTATCAACTACTATAGGACTATGCTTTCCAATGTCCAAGTATCCCTTGAGTCTTTCAAGGTTGAACACGTGGTGGACCTTGAAACAAAAATCCCCTTTCTATATCAGAGCATAGCTTGGACAAGTGGTGGACCTAGTTATAATGCCCAATATCCAAGGTGAAATACCTTAGGACTTTGCTACCTTGCTTGCCAATGTTTACGTAGCCCCTCATTTCTTTAATGGAAGTAAGGTTGGACAAGTGGTGGACCTTGAAACCAAAGCCTCTTTGCTATATAAGAGCATAGGTTGGACCTAGTTTTAATACCCACTGCCACCTATCAACTACTATAAGACTATGCTTTCCAATGTCCAAGTATCCCTTGAGTCTTTCAAGGTTGAACACGTGGTGGACCTTGAAACAAAAATCCCCTTTCTATATCAGAGCATAGCTTGGACAAGTGGTGGACCTTGAAACGAAAATCCCCTTTCTTTATCAGAGCATAGCTTGGACAAGTGGTGGACCTAGTTATAATGCCCAATATCCAAGGTGAAACACCTTAGGACCTTGCTACCTTGCTTGCCAATGTTTACGTAGCCCCTCATTTCTTTAATGGAAGCAAGGTTGGACAAGTGGTGGACCTTGAAAGCAAAGCCTCTTTGCTATATGAGAGCATAGGTTGGACCTAGTTGTAATACCCACTGCCACCTATCAACTACTATAGGACTATGCTTTCCAATGTCCAAGTATCCCTTGAGTCTTGCAAGGTTGAACACGTGGTGGACCTTGAAACCAAAATCCCCTTTCTATATCAGAGCATAGCTTGGACAAGTGGTGGACCTAGTTATAATGCCCCTCCTTTCTTTAATGGAAGAAAGGTTGGAAAAGTGGTGAATCTTGAAACCCAAACCCTTTGGCTATATATAGAGGATATCTTGGACAAGTGGTGGGCTTAGTTGTAGTATCCAATGTCCAAGGTCCAAGGTGAACTATGTAAAGACCTTACTTCCAAAAACAGAGTCGTACAAGTGGTTCTCCTTGAAACCAAAACCTCCTTAGTGTATTAGAACATAGCTTGGAGAAGTGGTGGACTTAGTTGTAATGGTGAATGTCCAAAGCAAACTATTATAGGACCTTGCTTCCCAAATCAAGTTTGGACAAGTGGTGGATCTTGAAACCAAAACCCCCTTACTCTATTAGAGCATAGCTTAGATAAGTGGTGGACCTAGCTGCCATGGAAAATGTTCAATCTGAACTGCTGCAAGACCTTGCTATTAAATGTCTAAGTAGAGCTAGCTTCTTTAATGGAATCAAGGTTGGGAAAGTGGTGCATCTTGAAACCAAAAGCCCTTTATTGTATTAGAGCATAGCTTGGACAAGTGAGGGACCTAGTTTTAATGTGTGATGTCCAAAGAAAAGTATTACAAGACCTTGCTTTCCAATATTTGAATTGGTCAAGTGGTTAAAACTAAGTATAAAACTTTGACCATTTTCTTCTCGAATTGCCAAAAAGCTAGTTTTAGACACCCCTAAATGAAAATGGTTTAGGGTGGCCTTAAACAATGTTTTTTCAAAGACTTGAACAAAAGGGTTGTCGAAGAGTAATGACAATTTATTGTGGCTTGAAGTGCCTGAGTATGTGAAAACAAGCCTAGGTTTTCCACGAGGCAAAAGGTGACATAATAAGAACATTGGAAAGTTAGGATTGACCATGTGGCCTAAACTTTGGCAAGTGAAGTGGTGGCCAAGTTTTGTGGCACAGTGTGCACTTGGTCCTATATGTGTTGACCACTTGGCTAAATCTAGGACCATAAGGCCAAACCTTTGGCACCTTAAATATAGTATGGGACATAATCTAGAACTGCTATAGTAAATTAGTAGTATAGCTAATATGTTAATATTTGTATTATATTTAAGTATATGCTAATATAATTTATGTTCAAAATTTCACTAATGAAGAATGTTCCCATTTAGCACTCCAGATGCGGGGTCTTAGGGCAATGCCACAATGGGGTGACAAGGCAGCGCTTCCACGTGAGGTTTGGGGGTAGCGCTCTTGATGGGGATGTGGAATATAGCGCTCTCGATGGCGGGGCTTGGGAGGTTGATTTGGGATATTGTTCTGGGCGGGGAAGCCCCTAGTATAGAGTTACCATGTTTTTCATATTTTCAACCATGATTTCTTTAATTTTGGCCGTGTGAATTGGTTAATTTTTTATATTGCTTTTGTTTTTTTTAATCCTATGATAAAACATGGACTTGTAGCATACGTGGCATTCTAATAAACCCTATCAAGATTAGGCACACAGAGAGCGCACGAGAAACGCACACAGAGAAAGCAGGCGAGCAGCAAACACACAGAAAGCGCACACGGATCGCACACAGTTGGAGTATACGCGCGCGTAGAGGAGCAAGCTCGGCATCGTACACAACACACAGGTGGAGTGCACAGGATTGAAAGTTCGCGCACAAGATAAAGAAACAGCAGCGTACACAACGCTTTCCAGAAGGGCAGGATCGGGCAGTCTTCTCAGGAGACATTGCACACCTCACGAATAGAGAAAAAACAGGTATTTCTCTCTCTCTCACTCTCTGTCTTTCTCCATATAGAGAAGATGGTTCTCTGTAACTCTTCTTGCACACACACTCTCTCGTCAAAAGACAGAGATACATAGTTTAAAAGTATCCCCGCACACATACACATATTCCCACACATCGTCTTCCTCTCTTCCACATACATAACCACAGTGAAATCTGTTATCTTGCTGTCTCTCTCTTGAAAATACATGCACATATTCCCACACATCGTCTTCCTCACTTCCACATACATAACCACAATGAAATCTGTTATCTTGTTGTCTCTCTCTTGAAAATACGTGCACATATTCCCATACATCGTCTTCCTCTCTTCCACATACATAAACACAGTGAAATCTGTTATCTTTCTCTCTCCTCTCTCTAAAAACAGGTATTTATCTCTCTCTCTCTCTCTATCTATCTATCTCTGTATCTTGCTATCTCTCTCTTGAAAATACATGCTCATGTATGTGTGCGTCTGTGTTATCTATGTGTATGTATGTATATTTGTGTTATTTCATTGTAATACTCATACATAATGCAGATACACAATTACACTTAATTACGATATGCACACATAGTATATATACATACATAAATATCACAAATAACTAACACATTGTAATACTAGTAAAATTGAATGGAAGACTTACTTGCGTGATCTGTTAAAGTCGATTCTTGTAGCGAGTTCTGGATGTATGCTGAGCTGATTTTCCTCTAATCCATTTGTAGATATGATTGTAACTTCTGTTTCTCAAAAATAGTAGTGTTGTTTAGTGATACACCTAATGGACATAAATGGTTTAAACTAGGACATGTAGACCAAAAATACGTGTATTTCTTTGGATGAATATATACACTTTTTGGTGACCCTTACCACAAGTGGTGGACCTTGAGACCAGTGGACTATAAGGACCTCCAAACAATACCTTGTACACTCAATCCTTCTTGGTATCTAGGTTGGACAAGTGGTGGACCTTGTTCAAATTCTCTAACCACTCTCTCTAACATGGTGACATAATTTAGGTGTGATAAATTCATATCTATGCAAACTAATATCAGTTTAGGCTTGTTAATTTGAATTTGTTTGAATTTATGTACAATATAATGATTTGAGGTTTGCATATTTGAATTTAGGTGGTATAATGATATCTTTTTGTGGTAAACTTGAATTTAAAATCAATTTCGCGTGGAATATTTTAAATTTAAGTAGTAAAATTTAAATTTTATAAAAAAAGTTTGAATTTTAAAATTTGGGCGGGATAGTTTAAAATTTAGGCGGGATATTTTAAATTTGGGAGGGATATTTTAAATTTAGGCGGGAAGGTTTTGAATTTATAGCGAGATCTCCCTTACATAAGAGAGTATAGGTTGGACAAGTGGTGGACCTTCAAGCTAGAGCATCCATGCTACTGGACATGATAGGTAGGGAATCTAGTTGAATATTGTATGTATAATATATATGTAATAGATCTAGCTTGGACAAGTGGTGGACCTTGGAACAAAACCCCATGTAAAACATATCATGCACATTCCAAGTGGTCAAAAAAAAAATCATTTAAGAATATAGCCTTATAGGTTGGACAAGTGGTGGACCTTAACACCCAGATATTCTTCATATAATGACATAGAGTGGAAAACTGGTGAATCTTGAGACCAAACCATGCTACTAGCGATAATAGCTTGGACAAGTGGTGGACCTTGAAAGTAAACCCCCCATCTACGAAATATCGTGGGTTTAAGGTATTTCGATGGAGCCTAGCATCTTGGAGACATCGTGCATCTTGCTTCTCTTCATGTTTCAATGGAGCCTATCTTGGACAAATGGTGGAGCATCCTTCTCTCCATGTTTCAATGGACCCTAGCTTGGACAAGTGGTGGACCTTACTTCTCTCTATTATTCAATAGAGTTAGCTTGGACAAGTGGTGGACCTTGGAACCAAACCCCCATGTAAAACCTATCATGGTCACTCCAAGTGGTGAGAAAGAATAACCTTTAAGATATAGCCTTATAGGTTGGACAAGTGGTGGACCTTAACACCCTAATATTCTTAATATAATGACATAGAGTGAAAAAGTGGTGAATCTTGAGACAAAACCACTCATGCTACTAGCACTAATAGCTTGGACAAGTGGTGGACCTTGAACGTAAACCCCCCATGTTTCAATAGAGTTAGCTTCGACAACAAATGGTGGAGCATCCTTCTCTCCATATTCCAATGGACCTAACTTAGACAAGGGGTGAACATTTGCTTCTCTCTATGTTTTTAATTAGTTAGCTTGACAAGTGGTGGACCTTGGAACCAAACCCCCATGTAAAACTATCATGGTCACTCCAATTAGTAAGAAAGAATAACCTTTAAGATGTAGCCTTATAGGTTGGACACAGTGGTGGGACCTTAACACCCACATATTCTTAATAAAAGTGGTGAATTCCTTGAGACCAAACCACTCAGCTACAAGCAATAATAGCTTGGACATAGTGGTGGACCTTGAAGTAATAACCCCTCATCTAAAAAATATCGGGGTTTAATGATTCGATGAGCCTCAGCATCTTGAGAAATGGTGCAGCTTGCTTCTCGTCATGTTTCAATGGAACCTATCTGGACCACAAATGGTGGAGCATCCTTCTCTCCATGTTTCAATGGAGCCTAGCTTGGACAAGTGGTGGACCTTTGGTCTCTCTATGTTTCAATAGAGTTGGCTGGACAAGTGGTGGACCTTGGAACCAAACCCCCATGTAAAACCTATCATGGTCACTCCAAGTGGTAATAAAGAATAACCTTTTTAAGATGTAGCCTTATAGGTTGGACAAGTGTGGACCTTAACACCCGCATATTCTATATATAATGACATAGATGGAAAAGTGGTGAATCTTGAGACCAACCACTCATCTACTAGCACTAATAGCTTGACAAGTGGTGGACCTTGAATGTACACCCCTCATCTACGACAATATCTGGTTTAATGGTTTTTCGATGGAGCCTAGCATCTTGGAGACAGGTGCACCTGCTTCTCCTCATGTTTCAATGGAGCCTATACTTTGACAAATGGTGGAGCATCCTTCTCTCCATGTTTCAATGGACCCTAGCTTAGACAAGGGGTGGACCTTTGCTTTCTCTCTATGTTTCAATAGAGTTAGCTTGGACAAGTGGTGGACCTTGGACCAAACCCCCATGTAAAACCTATCATGGTCACTCAAGTTTAAGAAAGAATAACCTTTAAGATGTAGCCTTATAGGTTGGACAAGTGGTGGACCTTAACACCCCATATTCTTAATAAAAAAAGTGGTGAATCTTGAGACCAAACCACTCAGGCTACTAGCAATAATAGCTTGGACAAGTGGTGGACCTTGAATGTAAAACCCCTCATCTACGAATATCGTTGGGTTTAATGTATTTCGATGGAGCCTAGCATCTTGGAGACATGGTGCACCTTGCTTCTCGTCATGTTTCAATGGAGCCTATCTTGGACAAATGGTGGAGCATCCTTCTCTCCATGTTTCAATGGACCTTAGCTTAGACAAGGGTGGACCCTTTGCTTCTCTCTATGTTTCAATAGAGTTAGCTTGGACAAGTGGTGGACCTTGGAACCAAACCCCCATGTAAAACCTATCATGGTCACTCCAAGTAGTAAGAAAGAATAACCTTTAAGATGTAGCCTTATAGGTTGGACAAGTGGTGGACCTTAACACCACCATATTTCTTAATAAAAGTGGTGAATCTTGAGACCAAACCACTTAGGCTACTGCAATAATAGCTTGGACAAGTGGTGGACCTTGAATGTAAACCCCTCATCTACGAAATATCGTGGGTTTAATGTATTTTGATGGAGCATGCATCTTGGAGACATGGTGCAACTTGCTTCTCGTCATGTTTCAATGGAGCCTATCCTTGGACAAATGGTGGAGCATCCTTCTCTCCATGTTTCAATGGACCCTAGCTTGGACAAGTGGTGGACCTTTGTTTTCTCTCTATGTTTCAATAGAGTTAGCTTGGACAAGTGGTGGACCTTGGAACCAAACCCCCATGTAAAACCTATCATGGTCACTCCAAGTAGTAATAAAGAATAACCTTTAAGATGTAGCCTTATAGGTTGGACAAGTGGTGGACCTTAACACGCGCATATTCTTAATATAATGACATAGAGTGGAAAAGTGGTGAATCTTGAGACCAAACCACTCAGACTACTACCAATAATAGCTTGGACAAGTGTTGGACCTTGAATGTAAACCCCTCATCTACAACATATCGTGGGTTTAATGTTTTTCGATGGAGCCTAGCATCTTGGAGACATGGTGCACCTTGCTTCTCCTCATGTTTCAATGGAGCCTACCTTGGACAAATGGTGGAGCATCCTTCTCTCCATGTTTCAATGGACCCTAGCTTAGACAAGGGGTGGACCTTTGCTTCTCTCTATGTTTCAATAGAGTTAGCTTGGACAAGTGGTGGACCTTGGAACCAACCCCCATGTAAAACCTATCATGGTCACTCCAAGTGGTAAGAAAGAATAACCTTTAAGATGTAGCCTTATAGGTTGGACAAGTGGTGGACCTTAACACCCACTTATTCTTAATAACTTTAGAATATATGGCCTTATAGGTTGGACTAAGTGGGTGGACCCTTAAACACCCGATCTTTTTTAATATTAATGACATAGAGTGGAAGTGGTGAATCTTGAGACCAAACCATGCTACTAGCGATAATAGCTTGGACAAGTGGTGGGACCTTGAATGTAACCCCCCATCTACGAAATATCGTGGGTTTAAGGTATTTCGATGGAGCCTAGCATCTTGGAGGACATGGTGCATTTCTTGCTTCTCTTCATGTTTTCAATGGAGCCTATTCTTGGGACAAATGGTGGAAGCATTCCTTCTCTCATGTTTCAATGGGACCTAGCTTTGGACAAGTGGTGGACCTTTGCTTCTCTCTATTATTCAATAGATTAGCTTGGACAAGTGGTGGACCTTGGAACCAAACCCCCATGTAAAACCTATCATGGTCACTCCAAGTGGTGAGAAAAGAATAACCTTTAAGATATAGCCTTATAGGTTGGACAAGTGGTGGACCTTAACACCTTATTTTTCTTAATATAATGACATAGAGTGAAAAAAGTGGTGAATCTTGAGACAAACCACTCATGCTACTAGCATAATAGCTTGGACAAGTGGGTGGACCTTGAACGTAAACCCCCATGTTTCAATAGGGAGTTAGCTTCGACAAATGGTGGAGCATCCTTCTCTCCATGTTTCAATGGAGCCTAGCTTGGACAAGTGGTGGACTTTGTTTCTCTCTATGTTTCAATAGAGTTAGCTTGGACAAGTGGTGGACCTTGGAACCAAACCCCCATGTAAAACCTATCATGGTCACTCCAAGTGGTAATAAAAGAATAACCTTTAAGATGTAGCCTTATAGGTTGGACAAGTGGTGGACCTTAAACACGCGCATATTCTTAATATAATGACATAGAGTGGAAAGTGGTGAATCTTGAGACCAAACCACTCAGGCTACTAGCAATAATAGCTTGGACAAGTGGGTGGACCTTGAATGTAAACCCCTCATCTACGACATATCGTGGGTTTATTGTTTTTCGATGGAGCCTAGCATCTTGGAGACATGGTGCACCTTGCTTCTCCTCATGTTTCAATGGAGCCTACCTTGGGAAAATGGTGGAGCATCCTTCTCCCTCCATGTTTCAATGGACCTAGCTTAGACAAGGGGTGGACCTTTGCTTCTCTCTATGTTTCAATTAGAGTTAGCTTGGACAAGTGGTGGACTTGGAACCAAAACCCCATGTAAAAAACCTATCATGGTCACTCCAAGTGGTAAGAAAGAATAACTTTAAGATGTAGCCTTATAGGTTGGACAAGTGGTGGACCTTAACACCCACATATTCTTATTAAAAGTGGGTGAATCTTGAGACCAAACCACTCAGGCTACTAGCAATAATAGCTTGGGACAAGTGGTGGGACCTTGAATGTAAACCCTCATCTACGAAATATCGTGGGTTTAATGTTATTTCGATGGAGCCTAGCATCTTGGAGACATGGTGCAGCTTGCTTCTCGTCATGTTTCAATGGAGCCTATCTTGGACAAATGGTGGGAGCATCCTTCTCTCCATGTTTCAATGGACCCTAGCTTGGACAAGTGGTGGACCTTTGTTTCTCTCTATGTTTCAATAGAGTTAGCTTGGACAAGTGGTGGACCTTGGAACCAAACCCCATGTAAAACCTATCATGGTCACTCCAAGTGGTAATAAAGAATAACCTTTAAGATATAGCCTTATAGGTTGGACAAGTGGTGGACCTTAACACGCGCATATTCTTAATATAATGACATAGAGTGGAAAGTGGTGAATCTTGAGACAAACCACTCAGGTACTAGCATAATAGCTTGGACAAGTGGTGGGACCTTGAATGTACACCCCTCATCTACGACATATCGTGGGTTTAATGTTTTTCGATGGAGCCTAGCATCTTGGAGACATGGTGCACCTTGCTTCTCCTCATGTTTCAATGGAGCCTACCTTGACAAATGGTGGAGCATCCTTCTCTCCATGTTTCAATGGAGCCTAGCTTAGACAAGGGGTGGACCTTTGCTTCTCTCTATGTTTCAATAGAGTTAGCTTGGACAAGTGGTGGACTTGGAACCAAACCCCCATGTAAACCTATCATGGTCACTCCAAGTGGTAAGAAAGAATAACCTTTAGATATAGCCTTATAGGTTGGACAAGTGGTGGACTTAACACCCACATATTCTTAATAATAGTGGTGAATCTTGAGACCAAACCACTCAGGCTACTAGCAATAATAGCTTGGACAAGTGGTTGGACTTGAATGTAAAACCCCTCATCTACGAAATATCGTGGGTTTAATGTATTTCGATGGAGCCTAGCATCTTGGAGACATGGTGCAGCTTGCTTCTCGTCATGTTTCAATGGAGCCTATCTTGGACAAATGGTGGAGCATCCTTCTCTCCATGTTTCAATGGACCCTAGCTTGGACAAGTGGTGGACCTTTGTTTCTCTCTATGTTTCAATAGAGTTAGCTTGGACAAGTGGTGGACCTTGGAACCAAACCCCATGTAAAACCTATCATGGTCACTCCAAGTGGTATAAAAGAATACCTTTAAGATGTAGCCTTATAGGTTGGACAAGTGGTGGACCTTAAACCCCATATTCTTAATATAATGACATAGAGTGAAAAGTGGTGAATCTTGAGACCAAACCACTCAGGCTACTAGCAATAATAGCTTGGACAAGTGGTGGACCTTGAATGTAAACCCCTCATCTACGACAATATCGTGGGTTTAATGTTTTTCGATGGAGCCTAGCATCTTGGAGACATGGTGCAGCTTGCTTCTCCTCATGTTTCAATGGAGCCTACTTGGACAAATGGTGGCATCCTTCTCTCCATGTTTCAATGGACCCTAGCTTAGACAAGTGGTGGACCTTTGCTTCTCTCTATGTTTCAATAGAGTTAGCTTGGACAAGTGGTGGACCTTGGAACCAAACCCCCATGTAAAACCTATCATGGTCACTCCAAGTGGTAAGAAAGAATAACCTTTAAGATGTAGCCTTATAGGTTGGACAAGTGGTGGACCTTAACCCCCCACATATTCTTAATACAAAGTGGTGAATCTTGAGACAAACCACTCAGGCTACTAGCAATAATAGCTTGGACATGTGGTGGACCTTGAATGTAAACCCCTCATCTACGAAATATAGTGGGTTTAATGTATTTCGATGGAGCCTAGCATCTTGGAGACATGGTGCAGCTTGCTTCTCGTCATGTTTCAATGGAGCCTATCTTGGACAAATGGTGGAGCATCCTTCTCTCCATGTTTCAATGGACCCTAGCTTGGACAAGTGGTGGACCTTTGTTTCTCTCTATGTTTCAATAGAGTTAGCTTGGACAAGTGGTGGACCTTGGAACCAAACCCCCATGTAAAACCTATCATGGTCACTCCAAGTGGTAATAAAGAATAACCTTTAAGATGTAGCCTTATAGGTTGGACAAGTGGTGGACCTTAACACCGCATATTCTTAATATAATGAATAGAGTGGAAAAGTGGTGAATCTTGAGACCAAACCACTCAGGTACTAGCAATAATAGCTTGGACAAGTGGTGGACCTTGAATGTAAACCCCTCATCTACGACATATCGTGGGTTTAATGTTTTTCGATGGAGCCTAGCATCTTGGAGACATGGTGCACCTTGCTTCTCCTCATGTTTCAATGGAGCCTATCTTGGACAAATGGTGGAGCATCCTTCTCTCCATGTTTCAATGGACCCTAGCTTAGACAAGGGTGGACCTTTGCTTCTCTCTATGTTTCAATAGAGTTAGCTTGGACAAGTGGTGGACCTTGGAACCAAACCCCCATGTAAAACCTATCATGGTCACTCCAAGTGGTAAGAAGAATAACCTTTAAGATGTAGCCTTATAGGTTGGACAAGTGGTGGACCTTAACACCCACATATTCTTAATAAAAGTGGTGAATCTTGAGACCAAACCACTCAGGCTACTAGCAATAATAGCTTGGACAAGTGTTGTGGACTTGAATGTAAACCCCTCATCTACGAAATATCGTGGGTTTAATGTATTTCGATGGAGCCTAGCATCTTGGAGACATGGTGCAGCTTGCTTCTCGTCATGTTTCAATGGAGCCTACCTTGGACAAATGGTGGAGCATCCTTCTCTCCATGTTTCAATGGACCCTAGCTTGGACAAGTGGTGGACCTTTGTTTCTCTCTATGTTTCAATAGAGTTAGCTTGGACAAGTGGTGGACCTTGGAACCAAACCCCATGTAAAACCTATCATGGTCACTCCAAGTGGTAAGAAAGAATAACTTTAAGATGTAGCCTTATAGGTTGGACAAGTGGTGGACCTTAACACCACATATTCTTAATATAATGACATAGAGTGGAAAAGTGGTGAATCTTGAGACCAAAACCACTCAGGCTACTAGCAATAATAGCTTGGACAAGTGGTGGACCTTGAATGTAAACCCCTCATCTACGAAATATCGTGGGTTTAATGTTTTTTCGATGGAGCCTAGCATCTTGGAGACATGGTGCACCTTGCTTCTCTCATGTTTCAATGGAGCCTATCTTGGACAAATGGTGGAGCATCCTTCTCTCCATGTTTCAATGGACCCTAGCTTGGACAAGGGGTGGACCTTTGTTTCTCTCTATGTTTCAATAGAGTTAGCTTGGACAAGTGGTGGACCTTGGAACCAAACCCCCATGTAAAACCTATCATGGTCACTCCAAGTGGTAAGAAAGAATAACCTTTAAGATGTAGCCTTATAGGTTGGACAAGTGGTGGACCTTAACACCCTCTTTATAATCATAATAAAAGTGGTGAATCTTGAGACCAAACCACTCAGGCTACTAGCAATAATAGCTTGGACAAGTGGTGGACCTTGAATGTAAACCCCTCATCTACGAAATATCGTGGGTTTAATGTTTTCGATGGAGCCTAGCATCTTGGAGACATGGTGCACCTTGCTTCTCGTCATGTTTCAATGGAGCCTATCTTGGACAAATGGTGGAGCATCCTTCTCTCCATGTTTCAATGGACCCTAGCTTGGACAAGGGTGGACCTTTGCTTCTCTCTATGTTTCAATAGAGTTAGCTTGGACAAGTGGTGGACCTTGGAACCAAACCCCATGTAAAACCTATCATGGTCACTCCAAGTAGTAAGAAAGAATAACCTTTAAGATGTAGCCTTATAGGTTGGACAAGTGTGGTGGACCTTAACACCCACATATTCTTAATAAAAGTGGTGAATCTTGAGACCAAACCACTCAGGCTACTAGCAATAATAGCTTGGACAAGTGGTGGACCTTGAATGTAAACCCCTCATCTACGAAATATCGTGGGTTTAATGTATTTCGATGGAGCCTAGCATCTTGGAGACATGGTGCAGCTTGCTTCTCGTCATGTTTCAATGGAGCCTATCTTGGACAAATGGTGGAGCATCCTTCTCTCCATGTTTCAATGGACCCTAGCTTGGACAAGTGGTGGACCTTTGTTTCTCTCTATGTTTCAATAGAGTTAGCTTGGACAAGTGGTGGACCTTGGAACCAAACCCCCATGTAAAACCTATCATGGTCACTCCAAGTGGTAATAAAGAATAACCTTTAAGATGTAGCCTTATAGGTTGGACAAGTGGTGGACCTTAACACGCGCATATTCTTAATATAATGACATAGAGTGGAAAAGTGGTGAATCTTGAGACCAAACCACTCAGGCTACTACCAATAATAGCTTGGACAAGTGTTGGACCTTGAATGTAAACCCTCATCTACGACATATCGTGGGTTTAATGTTTTTCGATGGAGCCTAGCATCTTGGAGACATGGTGCACCTTGATTCTCCTCATGTTTCAATGGAGCCTACCTTGGACAAATGGTGGAGCATCCTTCTCTCCATGTTTCAATGGACCCTAGCTTAGACAAGGGGTGGACCTTTGCTTCTCTCTATGTTTCAATAGAGTTAGCTTGGACAAGTGGTGGACCTTGGAACCAAACCCCATGTAAAACCTATCATGGTCACTCCAAGTAGTAAGAAAGAATAACCTTTAAGATGTAGCCTTATAGGTTGGACAAGTGGTGGACCTTAACACCCACATATTCTTAATAAAAGTGGTGAATCTTGAGACCAAACCACTCAGGCTACTAGCAATAATAGCTAGGGATAACCATTAAGATATAGTCTTTCAAGGGGTGAGAAAGAATAACCATTAAGATATAGTCTTATAGGTTGGACAAGTGGTGGACCTTAACACCCAAATATTCTTAATATAATGACATAGAGTGGAAAAGTGGTGAATCTTGAGAGCAAACCACTCATGCTACTAGCGATAATAGGTTGGACAAATTGTTGATCTTGAATGTAAACTCCCCATGTACAAAATAACGTGGGTTTAAGGTATTTCGATGGAGGCTAGCATCTTGGAGATATGGTGCAGCTTGCTTCTCTTCATGTTTCAATGGAGTCTATCTTGGACAAATGGTGGAGCATCCTTCTCTCCATGTTTCAATAGACCCTAGCTTAGACAAGTGGTGGACCTTTGCTTCTCTCTATGTTTCAATAGAGTTAGCTTGGACAAGTGGTGGACCTTGGAACCAACCCCCATGTAAAACCTTTCATGGTCACTCCAAGTGGTCAGAAAGAATAACCATTAAGATATAGTCTTATAGGTTGGACAAGTGGTGGACCTTAATACCCAAATATTCTTAATATAATGACACAGAGTGAAAAAGTGGTGAATCTTGAGACCAAACCCCTCATGCTACTAGCGTTAATAGGTTGGACAACTGGTGGACCTTGAATGTAAACCTTCCATGTTTCAATAGAGTTAGCTTCGACAAATGGTGGAGCATCCTTCTCTCCATGTTTCAATGGAGCCTAGCTTGGACAAGTGGTGGACCTTTTGCTTCTCTCTATGAGAAGAATAAAGTTAGCTTGGATAAGTGGTGGACCTTGGAACCAAACCCCTATGTAAAACATATCATGGACATTTCAAGTGGTGAGAAAGAAATACCCTTTAAGATATACCCTTATAGGTTGGACAAGTGGTCGACCTTAACACCTAGATCTTCTTTATATAATGACATAGAGTGGAAAAGTGGTGAATCTTGAGACCAAACCACTCATGCTACTAGGATAATAGCTTGGAAAAGTGACTGACCTTGACGTTAAACCCCACATGTAAAACAATATCGTGGGTTTAAGGTATTTCAATGGATCCTAGAATCTTGGAGACATGGTGCAACTTGCTTCTTTTCATGTTTCAATGAAGCCTATCTTCCACCAATGGGGGATCATCCTTCTCTAAATGTCTCAGTGGAGCCTAGCTTGGACAAGTGGTGGACCTTTGCTTCTCTCTATGTTTCCATAGAGTTAGCTTGGACAAGTGGTGGACCTTGAAACCAAACCCCCATGTAAAACATATCATGGTCATTCCAAGTGGTGAGAAATAATACCCTTTAAGATCTAGCCTTATAGGTTGGACAAGTGGTCGACTTAAAACCTAGATCTTCATAATATAACGGACATAGAGTGGAAAGTGGTAAATCTTGAGACCAAACCACTCATGCTACTAAGAATAATAGTTGGACAAGTGGTGGACCTTGAATGTAAACCCCCCATGTACGAAATATCATGGGTTTAAGGTATTTCAATGGAGCCTAGCATCTTGGAGACATGGTGCAGATTGCTTCCCTTCATGTTTCAATGGAGCCTATCTTGGACAAATGGTGGAGCATCCTTCTCTCCATGTTTCAATGGAGCCTAGCTTGGACAAGTGGTGGACCTTTGCTTCTCTCTATGTTTCAATAGAGTTAGCTTGGACAAGTGGTGGGCCTTGAACCAAACTCCCATGTAAAACCTATCTTGGTAACTCCAAGTGGTGAGAAAGAATAAAGTTTAAGATATAGCCTTATAGGTTGGACAAGTGGTGGACCTTAGCACCCAGATATTCTTAATAGAATGACATAGAGTGGAAAAATGGTGAATCTTGAGACCAAACCACTCATGCTACTAGAGATATAGGTTGGACAAGTGGTGGACCTTGAATGTAAACCCCCCATGTACAAAATATCATGGGTTTGAGGTATTTCAATGGAGCCTAGCATCTTGGAGACATGGTGTAGCTTGCTTCTCTTCATGTTTCAATGGAGCGTATCTTGGACAAATGGTGGAGCATCCTTCTCTCCATGTTTCAATGGACCCTAGCTTGGACAAGTGGTGGACCTTTGATTCTCTCTATGTTTCAATAGAGTTAGCTTGGACAAGTGGTGGACCTTGAAACAAAACCCCCATGTAAAACCTATGCTGGTCACTCCAAGTGGTGAGAAAGAATAAACCTTAAGATATAGCCTTATAGGTTGGACAAGTGGTGGACCTTAACACCCAAATATTCTTAATATAATGACATAGAGTGAAAAAGTGGTGAATCTTGAGACCAAACCACTCATGCTACTAGCGTTAATAGGTTGGACAAGTGGTGGACCTTGAATGTAAACCCCCCATGTTTCAATAGAGTTAGCTTCGACAAATGGTAGAGGATCCTTCTCTCCATGTTTCAATGGAGCCTAGCTTGGACAAGTGGTGGACCTTTGTTTCTCTCTATGTTTCAATAGAGTTAGCTTGGACAAGTGGTGGACCTTGGAGCCAAACCCCCATGTAAAACATATCATGGACATTTCAAGTGGTGAGAAAGAATACCCTTTAAGATATACCCTTATAGGTTGGACAAGTGGTCGACCTTAACACCCAGATCTTCTTAACGTAATGACATAGAGTGGAAAAGTGGTGAATCTTGAGACCAAACCACTCATGCTACTAGAGATAATAGGTTGGACAAGTGGTGGACCTTGAATGTAAACTCCCCATGTACAAAATATCGTGGGTTTAAGGTATTTCAATGGATCTTAGCATCTTGGAGACATGGTGCAGCTTGCTTCTCTTCATGTTTCAATGGAGCCTATCTTGGACAAATGGTGGAGCATCCTTCTCTCCATGTTTCAATGGACCCTAGCTTAGACAAGTGGTGGACCTTTGCTTCTCTCTATGTTTCAATAGAGTTAGCTTGGACAAGTGGTGGAACTTGGAACCAAACCCCCATGTAAAACCTATCATGGTCATTCCAAGTGGTGAGAAAGAATACCCTTTAAGATATAGCCTTATAGGTTGGACAAGTGGTGGACCTTAACACCCAGATCTTCTTAATATAATGACATAGAGTAGGAAAAGTGGTGAATCTTGACATCAAACCACTCATGCTACTAGTGATAATAGGTTGGACAAGTGGTGGACCTTGAATGTAAACCCCCCATGTACGAAATATCATGGGTTTAAGATATTTCAATGGAGCCTAGCATTTTGGAGACATGGTGCAGCTTGCTTCTCTTCATGTTTCAATCAAACCTGGCTTGGACAAATGGTGGAGCATCCTTCTCTCCATGTTTCAATGGAGCCTAGCTTGGACAAGTGGTGGACCTTTGATTCTCTCTATGTTTCAATAGAGTTAGCTTGGACAAGTGGTGGACCTTGGAACCATACCCCTATGTAAAACCCATCATGTGCATTCCAAGTGGTGGTAAATAATACCATTTAAGATATAGCCTTATAGGTTGGACAAGTGGTGGACCTTAACACCCAGATCTTCTTAATATAATGACATAGAGTGGAAAAGTGGTGAATCTTGAGACCAAACCACTCATGCTACTAGGGATAATAGGTTGGACAAGTGGTGGACCTTGAATTTAAACCCCACATATACAAAATATCATGGGTTTAAGGTATTTCAATGGAGCCTAGCATCTCAAAGACATGGTGCATCTTGCTTCTCTTCATGTTTCAATGGAGCCTATTTTGGACAAATGGTGGAGCATCCTTCTCTCCATGTTTCAATGGACCCTAGATTGGACAAGTGGTGGACCTTTGCTTCTCTCTATGTTTCAATATAGTTAGCCTATATTAGACAATTAGTAGACCTCGAATCTCTCCATGTTGTCTAGAGCTGAGCTTGGACAAGTGGTGGACCTTACTTCTCCCTTCCCTTAGTTTACTAGCTTAAATGATCACTATGTATACTTGCTTAGATCTAGCTTGAACAAGTGGTGGAACTTGTATTCACACAAACTTAATCCATTACAAAAAAGTATATGTTAAAATAACATTTGGTTTTTTTTGTTTCAGGAAAGATGGCTCCAAAAAAACAGGTTGCAAGGGTTGCTGTCTCAGTTGACTATACTTGCAATGATCTTAGGAAATGGTATTTGGACATACATGGTATAGAGGGTGCACAATTTCATAAGGTGCATCTATTTATTGCCAAAAAGGAGAATGACAGCTTGTTTGAAGATGTTGGACAAGTTGTGGAAGCATCTGTCTCTGTAGTTGATAGTCATCCAGAGGTGGAATGCATTGACATTCTAGTTCCAATGAATCTAGAATTTCAACTATCTCCAGGAGCATATGCATTGGAGCGCATGTCTAGAAACAAAGAAGAGACAATGTTTTCTCGAGGATGGAAGTTTGCAGAATCAAATCCAAATATCACAGCAGATCAACTTCAAAGCTCCATCATTGCCACACTACAACGAAAAAAGGTGAAAGCTTCACGACCACCATCCACAAAGAAGCAAGCAAAAGTGCAGAAAGTAGAAGCTAAGCGAACTAGTTCCATTTTGGATGTAGACAAGGCATCTTTGGCATCCTCATCAACAGAGGGTTCAATGTCAAAGATGAGAATTGTGGATCCAGATGTTTTAGAAGCTGAGGCCATGAAAGGACAAGAAAAAGATACAGGTGGAATGAATAAGTACATAAATTATTTTCCTTTCCAATATAGGGAATTTGATATCCCTATTCAAAATTGTTGGCTTGCTCCTGATCACTATAATGCACGTATTATGGATAAAAAACACGCTGAAAGTGTGTTATTTGGATTTTCACGGAGTACGACCAAGCCTGCAGCATGTGCATATTTGATGCCTGTTCGAAATGCAAAATCAAAGAAGGGGACTCCTTTGGCAGTAGAAGAGGTAGAGGAGCAAAAAATTAAAGATTATCATTATTGGATTCTTGATGGGCAGCATTCAATCTATGCTGCAAAAGTTTTGCTTCACAATGAACAAAACAACAAAGAGATCTTTGAAAGACTGATTAGCGTGTATAAATTTAGAAAGGCTCGCATTGTTGTGAATGCTCCTCCATTTGTTGCAACTGCTATATCTGCCATTGCAAATGAGGAGGCTCAGGCATTGTATGTCAAGCAACCTTACAGCCAAATATTGAGACATTTACGGAGTCAATGGATCTTCTCAGGACGACCACCAAAGGCAGCAAGTGGAATTGCAGAGGGACATGCATCTCGTGCCGGATGGGATGTAAGTTATTTTCTTTGTCTTTTTGATAGTGTTTAATTAACAAATCTTGCTCAATAGTTTAATTATTTCTCTATTTCTTTTTAGGCTTTTCTTCGATTGGCAAGAATGAGTGCAGCAGCAAGTTGGATTGCTAAACAGGCACACATGGTCACGTACTCTGATTTAGTTTATGATTGCTGGATAGAAATCATTGAAAATCTAGAAGAGGAGAATAAGAAACCCCCAACAACTGTATTTAGATACCTTTGTGGCCTTGAGGAATCAGAGGTAAAGACTATTCAAGAAGAGATTAGAGATGAGAAGATTTTACTGTCAAAGAGTGCAAAGGATGGTGATGCAACTGACATGTATGATCGAATCAAGCAGTTGAAGCAAGACAAATTGATTCAAGATGCACTTCTTGAAGGCTTCAACAATTTGAATGAGTCTTCACCATGTAAAGACTGGGAGGAGGTGGTCAAAATGTATAACATCAATGATGTTGTTTATAAAACAATTTTAATGCTATGCGAGGAATGGATCAGATCTAGTTTGACGCGTGGAACAAAGAAAATGGCTTTTCCAGATGGAGCAATAAAATACATGCAATGGGCAATTCACCTTCAAAAGGAGAAAACTGAGCCTAGAGATTTGCCATGGTCAATCTATGTGGTGAGCCTACAAATGGAAGGCAATCTCTACTTGATGCGCCACTTCAATAATAAAGTGCCTATTGGCTTATGTGTTTTAGATATGACAAAAAACGTTGGAGGCAATTTGAAGTGGAGTGAGGAGACATTTAACAATGCTTTGGATGGGATCTTGGCTATTGCTGGAGGGTCAACAGATCCTGGATTTGTCTTTCTTGCATTTGTGGATTTCACTAACTTCACAAAATTGCAATGTGCCTTTCACGCCATGGGAGATAATCTGAGCTACCATTGTTGTGGTGCATTGCATCACTTTCCATCAGCTCCTTGCAAAGGAGCAATTCAATTCCTAACAGTTATTGCCTTCTTGGGACAAGGCAATGCATTTGAAGACCTGAGAAGAAGATCAGAGGAACATCCCATGCCAATTGATTGTTCTCTTCTTCAAGTAGCAGATAACGATATGTCAGATTTGCAATATTTGGAGGCAAAAAAAGAGCTTTGGTCAAGCACTACATTCGTACATATTGTTTTGAAGACCGCAAGCTTGTTGATGTTTTTGGTGATGGCTCCTTGGTTGCACAAGAAGGAATACAACAGAAAAAAGAAGTTATCTGCTTAATTGATAGTGTGGAGGAGGCAAAAAGCGTGGAGACCATGCTGCTAGACTTTGTTAAGTCTCATGAAGATATAGAAAAATGGGCTGGACTTCAACAATCCACTTCGCAATCAGGCGACATTGTGCCTGTTACAGAGGAGTGCTCTCCACAAAGAGAAGAAGAACAACAACAACACCATCCTCTGTCAATGGAGGACTTTTTGGAAATGGAGACACGTATGTTTTGAGTTTCTTGTGCATGTTAGTGTTTCTTGTTACTGATTTGATACTCTTAATGTTAGATTTTGCTTTATATAGTATTGATTGAGTTTGTATTTTTTATCTCAAGCATTCAAGGTTTGAATGTAAATAGTAAATTACTTGAGTTTTTGAATGGTGGATCTGTAGACTAAAACTATAAACATTTAATACTCACAAAGACTTAATTACTTAAGAGCTTGAACTCAATAAGTTTTGGACCTTTTATCAATACCCCCTTGATATGATACATTAGATCGTAGCATGGTTAAATGGTGATGCTTCATAAATTGAACCTAGCTTAGACAGGTGCTGGAGCCTAAATTTAAACTAACCTTGCTAGAAGGGAGCTTATGTTTGGACTTTGAGAACTAGCATAAGTAATCAATTAGAGCATAGATTAGACATGTGGTGGTGGCCGGCCTTAGAGACCAAAATCTTAATGAGCTTGGAAAGGTATTTAAGTACTGCAATTTACTTAGTTTTAGTACTCATTAAATGCATAGCTTGACAAAAGGTGGACCTTACATGGATCCTAATTTCAAGAGGTGTGGTAGACCTTCAAAACAAGCTCATATAGCTTGGACATGTGGTAGACCTTGCATGAAGACTAGTTTAGACAAGTGTGGTACACCTTGTAACCAACACCCATTTGTTATATTAGCTTGGACAAGTGGTGGACCTTGCTTTTATGTTTCAATGGAGCATATTTTGGACAGGTGGTAGACCTTGTTTCTCTCCATGCTTCAATGGAGAGAAACTTTAGCTTGGACAAGTGGTGGACCTTGTTTTTATGTTTTAAAGGAGCATATTTCGGACAAGTGGTAGACATAGTTTCTCTCCATGGTTCAATGGAACCCACCTTAGACAAGTGAAGTACCTTGAAACCAAACCCCCATAATACAACCTACTAAATAGGTTGGAAAATTGGTGGGATATGAAACCATCCATGATAGAGCATAGTATAGGTGAAAACGTAGTGGTCCTTATATCAATTACCCATGCATAGCTTGGACAAGTGGTGGACCTTGATTCTCTCTATGTTTCAATGGATCCTATCTTGGACTAGAGATATATCTTACTTAGTTCCATGCTTCAATGGATTGTAGCTTGGATAAGGAGTGGAACTTCAAACAAAACTCCACAGCATAGCATATATTAACAATTCATGGGTTTTATAGAGATTGTCTTGCCTATTTTGGAGAGTTGGTACACCTTTATTCTCCATTCTTCAATGGATCTGAGGTTGGACAAGCGGAGCTGGAGAAGTGGTCAACCTTAAAATGAAACCTCCCATGCTACAACCCATCATAGATCGTATATGTAGTGGACCTTGAAACTCTTTTATGTCCCTAGCTTAGAGAAGCATTGCACTCTTGATTATCTCCATACATGAAGGCAAGGTTGGACAAGTGGTGGACCTTCAAACCAGAATCTCTATGCAATAATAGGCAAGTGGTGGAGCTTGTTTTCTCCATGTTCCAATGGAGCCTAGCTTAGACAAACAATGGAGCTTGCTTCTCTCCATGTTTCAATGGATCCTAGCTTAGAAAAGTGGTGGAGCTTTGCTTCTCTCCATGTTCCAATGGACCATAGCTTAGACAAGTGGTAGACCTGAAAAAACACCCCCCGTATACAACATATTATGGGTTTTCATGTTTCAATGGCTCCTAGCTTGGACAAATGGTAGAGCTTGCTTCTCTTTATGTTTCAATGGATCCAATCTTAGCCAAGGGGTGGACCTTGAAACAAGAATCCCCCCCCCCCCATGTACAACGTATTATGGGTTTTGAAAGCACTGGGAGAAAATAATAGCTTTGATAAGTGGTGGACCTTGCTTCTCTCCATGCTTCAATGGAGCCGAGGTTGGACACATGTTGGAGAGAAGATGGTTGCCCATGAAATAAGACCATGCATGCTATAATCAATCATATGTTGTACACATGGTGGACCTTGCAATTGTTTTATATGCCTAACTTGGACAAGTGGAGGACCCTTGATTACCTCCAGATATCAACAACAAGCCAAGTTTGGACAAGTGTAGTACCACCAAACCAGAATCTATATGCTACAATAGAGTATAGGTAGGACACGCGATGAACCTTGATATCAAACCATCCATGCTACTAGAGATGATAGGTTTCACATGTGGTGGAACCTTGTATCAATGTTCTATGTGTAGTTTTTGACTAGTGATAGACCTTGAAACTAATCCCTCTAGGCTACAAAAAAAAGAGATGGATGAGGAGGCTAGACTACTTTTGTTGCATCAATGCATCCCATGTTACCACATATACTATAGGGTTCTTGGATAAGTGTTGGATCTTGTGTCAATGCTCCATGTCTAGCTTGGACAAGTGGTGGACCTTGGTTCTCTCTATGCTTCAAATGGGCAATAGATTGGAGACACAGTGGCCTTTTTTTTCCAATGATTTTTTATTTTTGGAAACCTTGGAGGCACCATGTAAGAGGCACTCTAAGTCTTCCATACAATGGACCTATTGGACTATAAAATAATGATATCTTTCTTTGATATTGTCATTATTTTATGCATAATATTTTCTTCTTTTTGCAGACACAAAGGAGTTAAGTGATATAAAAACTAGATGTATTTCACACTATGATTGGCATGAAGATCCTTTTGGGACACCAACTTTTCCTATTCCCAAAGATGTAATTTTCCATATTAACGGTGTGGATTTTGAAGTGCGACTTTCATGTATTGAAGGAGCTGGTTATGGGCTATTTGTGCATACTACCCTGGAAAGTGGTTTGACTATTCTAAACTATGGAGGGCATAAGTATAGATTTCAAGACTGGAAAAAGATATGCAAATATTTCCAAGAGCTTATAAATATTCTCTTCTAGAGGATCCAAACATAGAAGAAGAGGAAGATCAATCATACATTATTGGTTGTGTAGAAGAAGGAAACGTGTCGGGCTATATAAATAGTTCTCACAGTACAAATGTCTGTCCCAACGTACGCTATACATTTGATCCAAATTTGCCACCTTGGCATAAATGCACCTCTTCACACATCAAGTCAGAAGAATATGGCCATGTATGCATTGAGACTATTTGTCAAGTTGAAGCAGGAGAAGAGTTGTTTGCTGACTATAACTTTACTTGACATTGTAAAGTATTGTACATGGATGGAAAATCTCAAGTACATGCATCATTTTCATTTTTCATGGATGAAATCTCAAGTGAATATAACATTTGATTATTGTTTAGTTTATGCTCAACGAGAATCTAGAGTGCTCTTATGCTTTGTGTGTTGTCTAACATATTTGACTACCTTGGCCATAGAATCTTGATTCTACTCTAGATTTGTGATAAATCTTACCAAAATTTAATCAATGTCTAGGTTGGACAAGTGGTGGGGCTTCAAACATTACTGTCTTAAACAAGTGGAGTTATCTTACTTGAATAAGTGGTGGCCTTTGAATCCAAATCTAAGCCAAATCTCTAATTATTTTCTTGTAGTCTAGGTTGGACATTTGGTGGACCTTGTATCCATGTTTCCTCAACAAGGGTGGCTTTTAGTTTTCACTTTAAGTACTCATCTTTAATAAAGTGTAGGATGGAAAATGTTGAGTTAGTAGATTGTATTTTAGACAAGTGGTGTTTGGTGTACGAATGCTGAAAATGGTTGCAAGGATTCTAACAACGACTTTACCTTAAATAAATTTCTTACTAGGAGTTCTACATATAAATATGGTGAATAAAATTCTAGTGGTTTTGAGATACCATTTGTGTGTGTGTTTTCTTAGATTCACAAACTGGGATGGATAATGCTCCTATGGTTCAGTCAACAACTATAGAATCCATAGATTCTATGGTTTCTAAAGTGCCCAAGATGGATGATATTTCTATACTAGAGTCTAGTGTTGTGCAACTTGAGCAAGCTTCCAATAATGAGAACCAAGAAATCGATGCTTCAAAAATGCAACATACATCAAAAGAGACTGAAAAGTCCACTCACGAGCTATTGCCAATTGGTACTACGTCATGTAGCGTAGATGTTGAGAAATCCATGCTTACAATTATATTGGATTTAAATGGTCTATTGTTGAAACGTTCCCCTCAACCATCCTCACACCACAACTCAGTGCAAATGGATTCAAAAAGATATATTATACTCAGGCCAGGTTGCATCCAATTCTTGAAGACTATTTTACAAAGGTTTAATGTTGCAATTTGGTCGACAGCTACTAGGAATAATGTGTATCAAATCCTTGCAGCACTAAACAACTTAGCTGAGGATACATTGCCTTTCTTTGCAATTTGGTCGCAAGATGTTTGCTACACCGCTCAAACTCAAAAATTGTTTAGACCCGACAATCCAAACGTTGAGGCAATGTTCAAGCCTCTAGCCAAAATTGCCATGGGGTTTGAATGTGATCCACAAAGAACAGTGCTTATTGATGACTCTCCTTACAAGGGATGTATTTCACCAGCAAACAATTGCATTTTTCCACCACAATTTGATGCTGAGAAGATGGTTGACAATATGCTCTTGGAGGAGCTACTGCCATACTTGATTCAGCTTGATGAGAGAAGGGATGTGCGTGATTTAATTGCTTCTAATCGTTATGGACAACCTATAGTGACAAATGATAGTGAATACAAACAAATCATGGAGTATTGGAAGCAGAAAAATGATGTTTGGTCAGCTAAGGTGTTCTTTACAAGAAGAATACCACCTGCAAAAGGTGACAGAGATGAAACTATCATTGAAGATGCAAGTGACACAAGCCACCGCAATGAAATGAGAAGAGCCCAAATACAAGAGATCTTGGCAAAGGAGCGTACACCCATTGAAAGCATGAAGGCGTCACAATTGACCACTTTAGCTAGGCAATTGGGTTGTAACACAAAAGGAGTTTTGAAGGCAACCACAGCAAAGGCTTATATAAATAAGGTGAAAGCTGAGAACAATCTTCTAAGGCTGGATAGAAAGCAACCCTAAGGTACTAGTGACATGTCATATATTCTTGATACACATGCTTGAACACTCATGTGCATGGTATCTAACAAATCTTTCTTTTTATTCCTTCTTGCAGGATCTTACAAAGGATACTACTAGATGGAGCTCAATCAATAGAGATTTTGATATTTTTGCTCAAAATAATGAAGCAGTCACCTACATTTTTTGTTTATCAATTTCTTGAGAGACTTTATTTTAGTTTGTAATCATCAAATGAAATGAAAAGTATCCTTCTTATTAAGATTGTTGATCTTTTTCTTGTTCAAACCTTTCAATTGTGATTTATAGTTTTGTTAGCATGAGATTGTGCTTTTTTAGTTTGAAAAAAACTGTCAAAGATCCAAGTCTTTTTGGCTTTACTTAAGTTATTAATTGTGAAAGATCCAAGTCTTTTTGCTTTACTTAAGTTATTGATTGCCTATGTAATAGTCCTTAAAACAATATCGGATGGCTTTCTTGCTCCCATGTCTCACATTGGTCTTTAGGTAAGACAAGTGGTGACCTTGAAAGTATGGTCTCATATCTCGATCAAGTGAAGAGACATGAAGCTTAAATATCACTACTATGTATCTAGTGTTAAACTCCATCGAGACAAAGACTAGATAGCCAAATTGCAGTCGAGTTTAAGTGAAAAATCCATTTGAGCTAAGGTAAAACTTATAGTGCCTCATTTTTCTAGGATTCTACCCCATCAAGGAAGTTAGAATCTAGCACAAACCAATTAAGACTCTTTTGGAGCCTAGATAGGACAATTCGTGGAACTTATGAAACTTATTATTGAGTTAGAGTCTAGTTTAGATAAGCAAAAGATCTTCAAACCAGCACTTGACTTTCTTACTATTCAATATTCAAAGTCCCTTGAGGCTAACAAATTACATACCCACTTGTAACCTAACTAATGAGTAATTATATAGATCTAAGCAAGTATATATAATGAGTCTTCAAACTAATAATCCAAGGGAAGAGAGTAGCAAGGTCCACTACTTGTCCAAGCTCAGCTCTAGACAACATAGAAAGATGCTAGTTCTACTAATTGTCTAATTATAGGCATGGAGAAATGATAGAAGGTTGACCACTTGTCCAACCTATCATCTCTAGTAAGATGGGAGGTTTGGCCTTAAGATTCACCATGTAACCAACCTATACATCATTGTATTATGAAGAGTAAAAAAGCAAAGCTCCACCACTTGTCCAAGCTAGTTCTAAAATCCACATGGAGATAAGCAAGCTCCACCATTTGTCGAATCTCTCTTCCATTAAAACATGAAAAAACTCATCTATGTTGTACAGGGGGACTTTTTTCCAAGGTCCACCACTTGTCCAAGCTAGGATCCCTAGTAGCACGAGTGGTTTGGTCTCAAGATACACCACTTGTACACTCTATGTCATTATATTAAGAAGAACTATGTATTAAGGTCCACCACTTGTCCAACCTATAAGGTTATATCTTAAATGGTATCCTTTCTCACCACTTGAAATGCCCATGATATGTTTTACACGGGGGTTTCATTCCAAGGTCCACCACTTGTCCAAGCTAACTCTATTCAAACATAGAGAGAAGCAAAGGTCCACCACTTGTCCAAGCTAACTCTATTCAAACATAGAGAGAAGCAAAGGTTCACCACTTGTCAAAGCTAGGCTCCGTTGAAGTATGGAGAGAAGTAACCTCCATCATTTTTCCAAGATAGGTGCCATTCAAACATGGAAAGAATCAAGATCTACCATGTCTCCGAGATTCTAGGCTCCATTGAAACACCCTAAAACCATGATATTTTGTACATGGGGTGTTTACATTCAAGGTCTACCACTTCTCTAACGTATTATACCTAGTAGCATGAGTGATTTGGTCTTAAGATTCACCACTTATCCACTCTATGTCATTATATTAAGAATAACTGGGTGTTAAGGTCCACCACTTGTCCAACCTATAAGGGTATATCTTAAATGGTATCCTTCACCACTTTTCAAGGTCCATCACCACTTTTCCAACCTATAAGGTTATATCTTGAATGATATTTTTCCTCATCACTTGTAATGTCCATGCTATGTTTTACAAAGGGGTTTTGTTCCAAGACCCACCACTTGTCCAAGCTAACTCCATTAAAACATAGAGAGAAGCAAAGGTCCACCACTTGTCCAAGATAGGCTCCATTGAAACATGGAGAGAAGGATGATCCACCATTTCTCCAAGATAGGTTCCATTGAAACATTGAGAGAAGCAATCTCCACCATGTCTCCAAGCTAGGCTCCATTGAAATACCCTAAACCCATAATTTTGTACATGAGGGGTTTACATTCAAGGTCCACCACTTGTCCAACCTATTATCCCTAGTAGCAAGAGTGGTTTGGTCTCAAGATTCACCACTTGTACACTCTATGTCATTATATTAAGAAGAAATATGTGTTAAAGTCCACCACTTGTCCAGCCTATAAGGTTATATTTTAAATAGTATCCTTTCTCACCACTTGAAATGCCCATGATATGTTTTACATGGGGGTTTCATTCCAAGGTCCACCACTTGTCCAAGCTAACTCTATTAAAACATATAGAGAAAGAAAGGTCCACCACTTGTCCAAGCTAGGCTCATTGAAACATGGAGAGAAGGAACCTCCACTGTTTCTCCTAGATAGGCTCCATTGAAACATGGAGAGAAATAAGCTCCACCATGTCTCCAAGTTGCTAGGCTCCATTGAAATACCCAATACCCATAATTTTTTGTACATGGGGGGTTTACATTCAAGGTTCACCACTTGTCCAACCTATTATCCCTAGTAGGTTTGGTCTCATGATTCACCACTTGTCCACTCTATGTCATTATATTAAGAGGAATTAGGTGTTAAGGTCCACCACTTGTCCAACCTATAATGTTATAGCTTGAATGGTATTTTTTCTCACCACTTGTAATGCCCATGACATGATTTACATGGGGGTTTTGTTCCAAGGTACACCACTTGTCCAAGATAAATCTATTGAAACATAGAGAGAAACAAAGGTCCACCACTTTTCCAAGCTAGGCTGCATTGAAACATGGACCTTAATACCAAATTATTTCTAGTAGCATGAGTGATATTTTGTACATGGGGCGTTTACATTCAAGGTCCACCACTTGTCCAACCTATTTCCCTAGTAGGTTTGGTCCCAATTTCACCACTTATCCACTCTATGTCATTATATTAAGAATAATTGGGTGTTAAGGTCCACCACTTGTCCAACCTATAAGGTTATATATTGAATGGTATTTTTTCTCACCACTTGTAATGCCCATGATATGTTTTACATGGGGTTTTTGTTCCAAGGTCCACCACTTTTCCAAGATAACTCTATTCAAACATAGAGAGAAACAAAGGTCCACCACTTGTCCAAGCTAGGCTCCATTGAAACATGGAGAGAATGATGCTGCACCATTTATCCAAGATAGGCTGCATTGAAACATGGAGAGAAGCAAGCTTTACCATGTTTCCAAGCTAGGCTCCATTGAAACACTCTAGGGGGTTTTATTTCAAGGCCCACCACTTGTTTAACCTATTATCCCTAGTAGCATGAGTGGTTTGGTTTCAAGATTCACCACTTGTACACTCTATGTCATTATATTGTGTTAAGGTCCACCACTTGTCCAACCTATAAGGTTATATCTTAAATGGTATCCTTTCTCGCCACTTGAAATGCCCATGATATGTTTTACATGGGAGTTTCATTCCAAGATCCACCACTTGTCCAAGCTAACCATATTCAAACATAGAGAGAAACAAAGGTCCACGACTTGTCCAAGCTAGGCTCCATTGAAACATGGAGAGAAGGAACCTCCACCATTTCTCCTAGATAGGCTCCATTAAAACATGGAGAGAAGTAAGTTCCACCATGTCTCCAAGATGCTAGGCTCCATTGAAATACGCAAAACCCATGATATTTTGTACATGGGTGATTTACATTCAAGGTCAACCATTTCTCCAACCTATTATCCCTAGTAGGTTTGGTCTCACAATTCACCACTTTTCCACTATATGTCATTATAATAAGAGGAATTGGGTGCTAAGGTCCACCACTTGTCCAGCCTATAAGGTTATACCTTGAATGGTATTTTTTCTCACCACTTGTAATGCCCATGACATGCTTTACATGGGGGTTTTGTTCCAAGGTTCACCACTTGTCCAAGCAAATTCTATTGAAACATAGAGAGAAACAAAGGTCCACCACTTTTCCAAGCTAGGCTCCATTGAAACATGGACCTTAATACCAAATTATTCCTAGTAGCATGAGTAATATTTTGTACATGGGGGGTTTGCATTCAAGGTCCACCACTTGTCCAACGTACTTTTCCTAGTAGGTTTGGTCGCAAGATTCACCACTTGTCCACTCTATGTCATTATATTAATAATAATTGGGTGTTAAGGTCCACCACTTTTCCAACCTATAAGGTTATATATTGAATGGTATTTTTTCTCACCACTTGTAATGTCCATGATATGTTTTACATGGGGATTTTGTTCCAAGGTCCACCACTTGTCCAAGCTAAATTTGTTCAAACATAGAGAGAAACAAACGTGCACCACTTGTCCAAGGTAGGCTCCATTGAAACATGGAGAGAATGATGCTCCACCATTTATCCAAGATAGACTCCATTGAAACATGGAGAGAAGTAAGCTCCACCATGTTTCCAAGATGCTAGAGTCCATTGAAATACCCAAAACCCCTGATACTTTGTACATGGGGGGTTTACATTCAAGGTCCACCACTTGTCCAACCTATTATCCCTAGTAGCATGAGTGGCTTGGTCTCAGGATTCACCACTTGTCCACTCTATATCATTATATTAAGAAAAATTGGGTTTCCATATCTAAATGGATCTTTGCTTGGATAAGTGGTAGACCTTGAGACCTAAATACCCATTCTACACTAGAGCATTGGTTAAGCCTTATACACTTCAAGAATACCTTTAACAACAAGTAGTAGTTATTAGTTGACTTAAGTCTAGTTGAACTCCATGGTATTGAGACTAAGAGAGAGTGTAGCATAAAAAAGAGTCAGGATTTTAATTTGACTTTCTTTCTATTAATGAGTAGATCATAGATGGATTTTGGTATCTAATAAAACCTTAGGGTAGACAATGTAAAACTCATGTCTATTGTTGTGTTTGCATTAAGTGTTCTTGTTCTTTAATTTCAGAACCATTACAGAAAAATGGATTGGCTATATGCTGGCATAAATTGAAGAAAACTATTGAATTACCCATCCAACCTCCTCCAAGACCTTGTCCAAGGAATGAATCACCTCCTTATCACCTACCACTTGCTTTCAAGGACATCAAAAGAGTACTTATCTTGGATCTAGAGGGGTTACTTCTCAAGACAGTTGAAATGAAACATGGAGATTCTATGCCATCTTGGGCTCAACACATGCGACTTGTGGAGGACAAAGATGAAGTTTATCATGTGGTGCGACCAGACGCACAAAGTTTTTTGGATTTTTGTGCTGAATACTTTGAGCTATGGATATGGAGTTGCTATAACTTAACAAGGGTGCAACGCATCACACAAAAGTGTTTTCCTGAGCAGTATACCAAGTTCAAGGTGTTTATGAGTAACAAAAATTGTCAAAATCCAAATATCATGTTAGGATTTACAAGGGTTTATCACAAAAATCTGAGTGATATTTGGAAGATATTTGAGGATTTGGATGCAAACAATACCTTAATTTTTGATGACACTCCATATAGGGTGATGTGGAACATGCCAGGGACATATCTTATATTTCCAAAGATGTGGAGGCAAACTTCCGAGCAACTTCAAAACTTCTTGCAGAGAACCATAATTCCATGGTTGGTAGGATGGTTGTATGCAAGAGATAAGAGAGTATATACATACAACACAATTGTAAATCAGTATAGTGATTCTGAGACAAATTATGTCCTTGGTGTGTACTTGTCAACACGAAAGCATTGAATAAATATGGCTATAAGATGCTTTTTTTATTCTAGTGTGTATCTTTCAACATTTGTATAATTTGATATAGTCTTTTTTTTCTTTTTTAAAGGTGTGTCAATTTTATGAACACTTGAATGGAGTGCACCCTACTCTAAGGGGACTTCAATGTACTATTGGAGTGCATCCTATTGTAAGGGGACTCTGATGTATTGCTAGAGTGCACCCAAATTTTTGGGGACTCATTTTTTATTTGATTGGGGCCTATGTTGGGTCATATAGTAAAAGAAATTCATTTTTTGTCAATTCATATCGAGGTTGCATTTATTTGGAACTATGAAAGAATTGATGTTTGATGTCAAAATAAAACTTGTAAGTGTGGATCAGAGAATTCATGGACTTTAAATATGTGAGAGGGATCTTTTTCTTGGGCACAAATGTTTGCTTCAAGAATTTTGTCATTACATACTTTATGTGAAAGAGTTTTAGAACCTAAAAGACTTTGAAAACAAAACTATGGAATCTAAGTGCATGTATTCTTGAATGGCTTGAAAGTTGATGTATACATGCATGTCGCCTTGATGAAGATTTAGATCTGACAAGATGGAAATATATAATTCTTGGACGTTACCTTTGTCAATTTGGTAATAACATATTTAACTTTCTTTTAATATGGGTGGAAAATATATTATTATGTGCATTTGGAACCTAATTGCTTGACCTTCAAACCAAGATTCCTATGTTATTTTTTCATATACCTTTTTGTACTGAATTAAGATTGTGGATGCAAGGTCCACCACTTGTTCAAGCTAGATCTAAGAAAGTATATATACTGAGTCTTCAAACTAGTAAACCAAGGGAAGAGAGAAGCAGGGTCCATCACTTGTCCAAGCTCATCTCTAGACAACATAGAGAGATGTTATGTCTACTAATTGTCCAATATAGTCATGGAGAAATGATAGAAGGTTGATCCACTTGTCCAACCTATCATCTCTAGTAAAATGGGAGGTTTGGCCTTAAGATTCACCATGTAACCAACATATACTTCATTGTATTATGAAGAGTAGAAAAGAAAAGCTCCACCACTTGTCTAAGGTAGTTCCAAAATCAACATGGAGAGAAGAAAGCTTCACCATTTGTCCAAGATAGGTTCCATTAAAACATGGAAAACCTCATATATGTTGTACATGGAAGCTTTTTTCCAAGGTCCACCACTTGTCCAAGCTAGGATCCATTAAAACATGGATAGAAACAAGGCTCCACAACTCGTCCAACCTTTATAGCTGCGAAGTGTACCGGTTGTCTAAACTAGGCATGGGAAAATAATAGAAGGTCCACCACTTATCCAATATATTATCTCTAATAGCATGGGAGGTTTGGTCTCAAGATTTAGGAATTGGATGACCTGTATTTCATTGTATTATGATGAATTTGGTTTTAAAGTCAACTACTTATCCAAGCTATAAGTTTATATCTTGAATGGTATTCCTTCCCATCACTTAGAAAACCAATGATATGTTGTACATGGGAGGGTTTGTTACAAGGTCCACCACTTGTCCAAGATAGTTTCATTGAAACATGGATGAAGACAAGCTCCACCATTTGTTAAATCTAGACTCCATTGAAATCTAGAAAATCCATTCTATGTTGTACATGGGGTTTTTGTTTTAAGGTCCAACACTTGTCCAAGTTAAGATCCATTGAAACATGGAGTAGAGAAACACTCCACCACTTGTCCAAGCTAGGCAACATTGATAGTAGTTGGTTTATTTTGAAGATCCACCACGTGTCTAAGCTAACTCTATTGAAACATAGAGAGAAGCAAAGGTCCACCAACTATTCAAGCTAGGCTCCATTGAAACATGGACAGAAGCAAGATCCACCATTTCTCCAAGATAGACTCCATTGAAACATGGAGAGAATCAAAGGTCCACCATTTCTCCAATCCAAGATCTAGTTGTCCAACCTATAAGGTTATATCTTAAATGGTAATCTTTCTAATCACTTGGAATACCCATGATATGTTTTACATGGGGGTTTTGTTCCAAGATCACCACTTGTCCAAGCTAACTCTATTGAAACATAGAGAGAAGCAAAGGTCCACCACTTGTCCAAGCTAGTCTCCATTGAAACAAGGAGAGAAGCAAGCTCCATCATTTCTCCAAGATAGGCTAGCATGGATAAGTGCACCTTGAAACCAACCTTCCTATGAGGCAATAGAGCATATGCTACATATTTTATGTATGCCCCATGCCTCAAATTAAGAAGTTATAGATTAGAAGTGGACCTTGCTTAAATGTCACATGCAATAAATTAAGGAAAAATAGCCAAGTGGATTGTATTCCTCAATGGATCCTTGCTTTCACAAGTTGTGAACCTTGAGTCACTTTTACATTAACTTGGACAAGTGGTGGACCTAGAAACCAAGCTCTCCATGTTGAGATAAGTTGTAGGTAGGACAGTAGAACATAGACAACGATAATGGATGCAATATACTCCTCTCCTAATAATCCAATTGATTGAAACCATGATATTTTAGTTTTTTTCATTGTGTATTGTATGTGCATAAAGTGGAATGAGACCTTAAGAAAACTCAAATTTTTGACAAAATCTCTATATTTTATACATGATATATTGAAAGTTGTCCAACCTGGGAATTGGGATTTTCCCACTTTACCTAATATGGTCTTGTAAAACAGAGAGAGAGAGAGAGAGAGAGAGAGACCATAGGAGAAGGAATTATTTGTTGCATATGGACATACATATGAGAGACCATATGAGAAGTAATTATTTGTTGCAGGAGGGATTCCATATGTATGTCCATATGCAACAAATAATTCCTTCTCCTATGGTCTCTCATATGTATGTCCATATGCAACAAATAATTCCTTCTCCTATGGTCTCTCTCTCTCTCTCTCTCTCTCTCTCTCTCTCTCTCTCTCTCTCTCTCTCTCTCTCCCCCCCCCCCCCCCCCTCTCTATCTCCCTCTTCATCTGTGTGCTAATTGCTTCAATTTAGCATCTATTTTACATGAATTTTGGGCTTGATTATCTAATTGATTGTTTTAATATCTTATGTCTATGTGCTAAAAGCCCTCATGTCAAGCTTTGTTTAAAGTTTTTATTCCCTCAAAATAAAGGTGATTAGTCTTGTTTTTTTATAACTCTCTTAATTTTGTGTGTGTGTGTGTGTGTGTGTGTGTTATAGACTCTCTGTGTGTGTTTAAGAAAAAAAGGAGGTGAGAGACACCCCAACACAAGACAAGGGCTAAAGCTAGCATTATGACTCGATTGCACGTTCAACTCCACTCAACACAAACGCTAGTAGTGTATAGGTTTGCCCATGGGCAGGGACTCCCAACCTTGCCCACCTTTAGCAGTCTATGACTCTATCCCTAAGTTTAAATACCTGCTACTCCAGGCCCATTCAATATCTCACACTATAATTGCATTCCTTAACCAAAAAAAATCACCTAGACTATCGCTAATCAACTGGCTTAATCATCTCAAGGCCGTCTAGCAGCTTTTCTCAGCCAAGCAATGAGCCTCCACTTGCACCCCTATCTCTTCAAAACTTATCGCCGCCTAAAGTAGCCTCAATATTCTAAAGTAGCCTCAATATTCTCCTTAACCTGGTGTGCAGACTATTGATGTCTTCTTCTCTTCTTTGCATCTACCTGAACGTTGCATTCATCACCCCTATCTACCCATGCTATTCACCTCTGCCGTTCTCCTCGCATGACATTCTGCCAAATCACATCTTCAAGATAGCAAGATCAGTGTGCCTGCGTGCCCAATTGCAACCTCATTGATACCTATAATGGCTTGTCAGGAAGCCACGTATAAAATCTACTTTTAATTTAAGCTAATTTTTTAAAGGAAACACTCCCAAACCATTCCGTGTCATCACGGAACCCATTAGTATATAGTCCCAATTAAGGTTCCCCCATATGCTCTTCTCAATCCGTTCATCTCAATCTGAACACGGCTCTTAAGCATTTTGCGTCGGTGTGGACGCTATTAATATAGGGTCCGCTTGTCATCCTATAGTGTGAATATTCTCTTCTTTGTGGTGTGAGCCTTCTAGATCTTCTTTGATTGACATGGCTTGTACTGCTGCAAGAGGTAATCTTGGTCGATCCCCAATGCAGACGCTCACCATTTGCACGATTGTCATGGGAGGTTTCATCGGCGGATAACACCTTTATGAGAAGCTCATGTCAAAGAGGGAGCACACTTCACTGCCAAAAATCTTGAAACTTCTAAAGAGAGTCTACAGACTTTAAGAAAGGGCATGGCAAAATCTCTCTCTCTCTCTCTCTCTCTCTCTCTCTCTCTCTCTCTCTCTCTCTCTCTCTCTCTCTCTCTCTCTCTCTCTCTCTCTCTCTCTCTCTCTCTCTCTCTAATGGTGCAAGACACGTCATGCAGGTTGTCCACGTTTATGACAACGTAGCGTGTGTCTTTGTGTGTATAATATACATTGCCTTTCCTCTCTATCCGAACATGAGCCTTCAGCATACCGCGTCGGCGTGGAACCAGTTAAGGAAAGAATCCAAGGAGGGAGGCACTATCCGGACACAGCCCTTCAGCATACCGCGTCGGCGCGGAACCAATTAAGGAAAGAACCCAAGTAGGGAGGCATGATCCAGACACATCCTTTTAGCATACCGCATCGACGCGGAACCAGTTAAGAAATGAACCCAAGTAGGGAGGCACGATCCGGACATGACCCTGTAGCATACCGCGTCGGCACGGAACCAGTTCAGGAAAGAACCCAAGTAGTAGGGAGACCTAAGGATAACAAATTCTCCTTACCTTTTTCTTTTCTTTCTCCATTGCAATTGCACGCGACTGCAATATGGCAATCCAAGCCGTTGAGTGCATCTTCGTCATGTCTACAGGAGGCAATAGCCGACACGGACCTTCTCTGTCTCTCAACACCTACGTGTCCTCTCGTTTGCGCCAGCTACTGTCTACAATCGCCATGTGGCCAAACCGAACGAGAGGTAGTGCCAATCAAGGTGCATGCTCTCTCTCTCTCTCTCTCATTGTTGTGTTTGTGTCTACACGCTGTGACCACCTTGTGATCAGAGGGAACGAGAGTGAGAGACGGTGATCAGGGTGCACAGGCTTGTGCCTATAGGCTGCGAACTCCTTTTCACTAGAGGGAAGAGAGTGAGAGATAGTCAGGGTGTCTCAGCAACGTGAAGCATGCATGTGGGCCTCGTAAGAAATGGTACATGCAGCTGCTTCTCTTGGAGCAAGGGCGTGGACAACAGGAATCCGGATGAGTCTCGGTTGGCAGCCTGCAGGTAGGGCGGACAAGGATGTGCCAAGCGGCAAGCATTGAGTCACTTGGGTGACATCAAGGAGGTGTCGAGGCTATAGAAAATATATCGTTGGGTCACTTGAAAGATACCCTTGCCACTCCACGTGGTGGGCATGAGACAATGAGGAGTCGGAGCAGGAGACGGTGACGTGCAGGAGTAGTAGACGAGGTTCTGAGATTTTGTTTTTACTTTGTTAGCGTAGCAGCCTCTTTTGAAATTCTCGCTAGAGGTTCGTCCACGTGGCCTGGTTAAAAATAGCGGCTTTTGTAGTCGTTCTCTCTCTCTCTCTCTCTCTCTCTCTCTCTCTCTCTCTCTCTCTCTCTCTCTCTCTCTCTCTCTCTCTCTCTCTCTCTCTCTCTCTCTCTCTCTCTCTCTCTCTCTCTCCCGCGTTGAAAGAAAATCCGTCTCTTGGGATAGTTTTCTACGACGTTAAAATACTCTTCTTGTTCTTCTTCTTCTTCTCTCTCCTTCTCCCTCTCTGGCTGGAGGTTCGTCCACGTGGCCTAGAGGGAGGTTCTGGCTGGAGGTTCGTACACGTGGCCTAGAGGGAATTCTGGTTGGAGGTTTGTCCACGTGGCCTGGTTAAAAATAAGGGCTTTTGCAATCGTTCTCTCTCTCTCTCTCTCTCTCTCTCTCTCTCTCTCTCTCTCTCTCTCTCTCTCTCTCTCTCTCTCTCTCTCTCTCTCTCTCTCTCTCTCTCTCTCTCTCTCTCTACCTCTCCCGCGTTGACAAAAAATCTGTCTCTTGGGATAGTTTTCTACGACATTAAAATACTCTTCTTCTTCTTCTTCTTCTTCTCTCTCCCTCTCCCTCTCTTCGTTGACAGAAAAGCCGTCACATTCACGTCGTTCTCTCTCTCTCTCTCTCTCTCTCTCTCTCTCTCTCTCTCTCTCTCTCTCTCTCTCTCTCTCTCTCTCTCTCTCTCTCTCTCTCTCTCTCTCTCTCTCTCTCTCTCTCTCTCTCTCTCTCTCTCTCTCTCTCTCTCTCTCTCTCTCTCCCTCTCCCTCTCCCGTGTTGACAAAAAATCCATCTCTTGGGATAGTTTTCTACGACGTTAAAATACTCTTCTTCTCTATCCCTCTCCCTCTGTGGCTGGAGGTTTGTCCATATGGCCTGGAGGGAGGTTCTGGTTGGAGGTTCGTCCATGTGGCGTGGTTAAAAATAACACCTTTTGCAGTTGTTCTCTCTCTCTCTCTCTCTCTCTCTCTCTCTCTCTCTCTCTCTCTCTCTCTCTCTCTCTCTCTCTCTCTCTCTCTCTCTCGTTGACAGAAAATCCGTCTTTTGGGATAGTTTTCTACGATGTTAAAATACTCTTCTTCTTCTTCTTCTTCTCTCTCCCTCTCCCTCTCTTCATTGACAGAAAAGCCGTCACATCCACGTGCTTTATTGATCTGAGCTGTCTGCCACACACGCCCGCCTCTAATGATGCATGCCACTGCGAAGACCAAGATGAGGACTCAAGAGTCAAGGCCATAATGTCCATTCAAGTAATTGGCTTCTTAATAGAGTTATTACAGGCTTCCTCTCATATGTGCGTATGTGCGGATGACATCAAACACCATGGCCAAAGTTACCCTTGGCTCATCCAGATAAGAAGGCCCTATCTATGGATTACTTATCAAATTTGTGACGCTGAGAAGCTAGAAAATTCATTTGGACATTGTTAGCCAAGGTCTGTTGCAAATAATTGTCGTGATTGGCAATGTCTTGATCGATATGTATGCCAAATGTGGTACGAGATGTCTTCTTTTGGAACACACTGATTGCAGGATATGCTCAACGAGGTCCGAACCAAGAAGCTCTGGGTGTGCATCTTGCAGGCATGTGGCTCTATGCAAGATGCTCTTGAAAAGAGATGGCATGCTTGGCATTGCCTTGGTCGATATGTATGCAAAATGTGGGACACTTCAGCAAGCACAAAAAGTTCTTCAGGAGTTTACTGTTTGGAACAACATCAATTGATTGCAGGATATGTACACAGGAGCAGGGAAAACTCTAGGCTGTTTTCAACGGGTGCAAAGTGAGGGCCTCTGTCTAGATGCAATCACCTTCGCGTGCATCTTGAAGGCATGTGGATCTATGCAAGATGTTGATATGAGCTTAAAAATTCACTCTGATATTGTTAGTCAAGAGTTGTTGCAAAAAATTGTCTATCCCTTCCTCTCCCATCGGCAATGGCTCTATACATATGGCAAAAGAATTTTTATCACATCAACTCATAGTAATAATGATTCTATTATTTTGAGAAGTAGCCATGCATGGGACCTACTACTTACTTTTGCAAACAAAGACTCAAGTCCCAAAAGAAAGCTATTAGATCAAAGAAACACAAGGCAAGAGCCATAAAGCTCTTGGCTATTCTCATTGAATGCAAAGCGAGGGTCTCTCTCTAGATGCAATCACATATGCGTGCATCTTGAAGGCATGTGGCTATACGCAAGATGCCGATATGGGCTTAAAAATTCACTCTAATATTGTTAGTCATGGACTATTGCAAAGAATTGTCATGCTTGGCAGTGCCTTGGTCAATATGTATGCCAAATGTGGGATGTCGTCTATTGGAACACACTGATTGCAATATATGCCCGAGAAGGGCCGGGCTAGGAAGCTTTTGGTTGTTTTCAACAGGTGCAAAGTGAGGGTGTTTCTCCATACGCTATCACCTACGTGTGCATCTTGAAGGCATGTGGGCAAGATGCTCTTGAAAAGAGATGTCGTGCTTGGCATTGTGTTGGTCGATATGTGTGCTAGATGTGGTGCACTTCAAAAAGCACAAAAAGTGCTTTAGTCCTCATCGTGGTCTTCATGCATGTGAACTAGAAGCCAGTGCACCAAGTCAACAGTGAGTTGTGTTGCTTCACTTCAGAAAGTCGCATATTTAGGATCATAGTGGTGAGTGTGTACGTTGGTTGATATGTATGCCAATTGTGGTGCCAAAAAATATCCATAGAGAGGTGAAAATCCACTAATAACTCCAAGGAAGAAGCAATACTCGCAATACAAATCAAGCGTAGACATGAAAAGCATGATGAGTCGTCAAAAACATGGCTATGGCAAGGAAGCTATGGGATGTTTTAACCAAATACGAAGGAAAAGCCTTTCTTCTACTCAAATGCATTCACACATGCTGCTTGCACCTTGAAGGCTATTTTGCTTTGACATGGGTGAGAGAATTTTCGATGAGATCGGAGAGACTATTCAATGTGCTTGGGACTGAGAGAATTCTCAATGAGATTGCTAGTCAGAGACTATTGGAGAATGATGAAAAGTTCTCTATGGTCATAATCTCTAGAATCTCATCACTTTGAGTGTATTGATAGCAGGATATGTGTAGTATGGTGTTGGAAAGGAAGCTCTGTGATGTTTTAACTAGATGCATACTAAGGGTCTCTCGCCATACAAAGTCTCTTGGAGTGCTCTTGTAGAGAATATGCCCCGCAAGAGGAAGCTCTCAACCATTTTTGTTGGATGCAACATGAGCTTGGCAGTGCTTTGGTCGATACGTAAGCCAAATGTGATGCCATTCCCGAGATTATGTCCATCAAGAAATTGAGGAGTTTTCCTTTTCTATATGCACTAATAGTGTGTGCTCAAAAGAACAATTTTTACCAAGCCAAAGCTCCACGATAGATGGATGGAATATGCTGGCTAAATACTTTTTGTTGGACGCAACACAGGGATGCTTTCCCAACTGCAATCAGGATACACTCAACATGGGAGTGGCAAGGAAGTTGTGGGCTGCTTTCACTAGAAGCAAAGGTAAGTTTTTCCAAATGCATTCACCCATGCTTGCACCTTGAAAGTTGGTCACCTTATGTAAGATGTTCACATGGGTTTGAGAATTCATGATGTAATTGCTAGTCACGGCCGATCGAGGGGAAGGTCATGCTTTTTCTGCAAACAGTAGCCTTTTGGAGCACGTTGATCGACATGGTTTTGGCAAGGTAGCTCTCGGGTAATTTAACCATATGAAAAGTGAGGGTTTCTTACCAGACGAAGTCTCTTGGAGTCTTTTATTCACGAATATGCCAAGAAAGAGCAAGAGAGGAAGCTCTGGAAGGTTTTTTTTCCTTAGATGCAATACGACCTTGGCATGTTCTTGATGACCATTTTGCCTAAAATGTTGCATGTCAGATGCATTGAATGATAGGAATGGCGTCTCTTGCAATCTGCTAGTCGTGGAATATGCACCACAGGAGCAGGGCCAAAAACCTCTAGGCTGTGTTGAGCCTCCTATCTGGAGTGCGGACTCTTGGAATACACTGATTGCAGGATTTGCCCCACAAGAGAAATATCTAGGCTGGTTTCAGCGGATGCAAAGCGAGCGCCTCTCTCCAGGTGCAATGACCTACTGATGCATCTTGAAGGCATGCTGCTCTATACAAGATGCTGATGTGGGCACAAAAATTCATAATTATATTGTTAGTCAGAGGCTGTTGTAAAAAGATATCATACTTGGCACTGACTTGGATGTATGCCAAATGCATTTGAGAAAGCACAAAAAGTGCTTGAGGAGATTCCAATCCAGAATGGCGTCTGATTCCGGGATGTGCAACAAGAGCAGGGCCAAACAACTCTAGCAAGTTTGAAGCAAGGGCCTCTCTTAAAATGCAATCACCTACACATGCATCTTGAAGGCATGCAGCTACAAGAATTCACAATTATATTGTTAGGCAGAGGCTGTTGGCAAAGGATGTCGTGCTTGGCAAAATGTCTTGGTCGATATGTATGCCAAATGTGGTGCACTTAAAAAAACACAAAAAGTGCTTGAGAAGCTTCCCTGTTGGAATGCATTGATTGTGCGATGTGTGCAACAAGAGCAGGGCCAAAAATCTATAGACTATTTTCAACGTATGCAAGCAAGTGTATCTCTCCAAATTCAGCCACCTGTACTTTTTTCTTGAAGGCTATGCTTACATCTTGAAGGCATGTGGCTCTACGCAAGTGCTCAAGGAGCTTCCTGTCCTAAGGGTGGACTATTGGAATGAATTGATTGAAAGATATGACCCACAGAGGCAAGGCCAGAAAGCTCTAGTCTGTTTTCAACAAATGCGACCCGACGGACTTTCTCCATCACCTACACATGCATCTTGAAGGCATGTGGATCTACGCAAGATGTTGAGTTTTTCAAACGACAGAATTGATTGCGTCGTTCAATATACATTGTATGCTTCTCGGCATTGCTACGCCATCTTGCTTTGGTTCTATTATTAGCTTGCGACTACCTCCACACTGACACAACCACACTTACACAAATGACAAGAACGCATAAAATACAGCAAGATTGAATCGAAGAATTAATACAATTTAAAAGCTAAGAATATATTTAGACGTATCAAAATTGCGTTGTAAACACAGGACCATGTCACCTTAAGGTAATAGGATTTGTGGTCTCTCTCTCTCTCTCTCTCTCTCTCTCTCTCTCTCTTTCATGCGGCTAACGATGCACTCTAGTTGCTTAGAACGCCCTACAGGGAGCTGTGTATGAAGCTAGCTTGAGTGGTTACACAAGGTGCAATTGAGCCATTCATTTTCTTGGAGAAACTTAAGAGCAAAGGGAGCAAGGGAATATGTGAAGATTACACTAAATAAAACGAAAGAGTAGGACACAATGAATAGAGTAGTAGTAGGACCCGGCAATTGTGGGACCAATGAGAAAACAAGAGTTTATTATTTCACAGTAGACCATAAATTACATGAACCATCCCTCTTTTACTGTGCAGTGCTCCAATCGAAAAGGATTGAGCATTCTGTAGTGTGTTTTGAAGAGCAAATATTTTTTGTCTTTTTTCAATTTCTATAGAATCATCTTGAGTGATCTTTTTGCGAGTAAGTTTCTCACCCAGGCCCCCCTTACCTTGCACAACCTCGCCCTTCAATCCCTTTCTATATCCAATGTTTAACAGCAAAAAAATTCGGACTCTACCCTAAACTATCACATGTTGACACGGATTGAGCAGTTATGGCAATGTCCATGAAGTTTTTGTGACATTTGAAAGCAACAAAAAAGGCACCTATTCTGGTGGGAGGACGTCACTTTGGAGGCATGTTTTGGTGTCCCTTTGATAGATCCTATCAATAGGCGAAAGTCTATTGATGAAAAAATGGAGCCAGTGGAAGTCCAGGACAAAGTTTAAGACTAGAATATCTCTTGTTTTCTTCAAGACTCACCTTGGCATGGATGTTTTCCAGATCTATGCAAGTTTACCCTATCTAGAAAAGCTTACAAATTTCATAAGTCTAGTATTCTCTCTTGGGTTGATCTTTTTTTAGAAGGCAGAATCAAGGATGAGGAGACACTGCAAGTTCAATTCAACCCGAGCCAAAGTGATGCTGCCTAGTTCCTAGCCAGACTAATTTTGTCGACATTACATCTCCATTCAAGAGTAGATACTCATAATGCTCAACTCAGAAGGGTTGCCAGAGATATATATCACTCTTTCAGACTCAAAGATGGGGTTGAAGAAGGGCTCAAAATGCAGCTGAATATCAAATGGAAGCAACAATTGCTTTGCAAGCAATGTACATATCTATGAAAATGTATTTGGGCTTACCCCATGGCAAAGAAGCAGAGCACTCTACTTTGACTGATTTTGCATTAAGGTATTTGGTGTGGGCACAAAGCCCTGAGGATTGGAGTGAGTAATCAGCTTTTTGAGCTAAGGTTTACGGTCCTCTATGGATTAGCTATTTGTTTGGATTCCGGCTTGCAATTTCCATTGCAAATTGGGTGCCTATTATACTTGCATTATCTCGATAGCTTATGTTACTTAATCAATTAGGAATTTATTTTGTCACAACGATCACCTTCTATTGATTGACCATTTTGTTAGATTGTCTACACTTGACATTATGGTAGGGCTTAATACAACAAAGCTTTTTGTGTTAAAATTCTCTTTATTTTTTATCGAAAAAGTTCCACGCTCGGTTTTTTCCGCTCGGTGCATGGATTTCCTCATGCTTAAGCAACAGTTATTAGCCTATAAGGGTTCCATACCATGGTAGATTTCAACTTAATGTATCTTTAAAAAGTGTAGGTTTTAAAGTGTATCTATCTACCCAAGGTGACAACATTAGGGTTTAGTAAATAATTTTTTGATATGTTGAGAACTTAAAAGCAAGTAACAAAGAGTGTGTGTGTGTCCCAGGGGACTCACTCTATATACAAAACGGGACGCCACCTTCGAGCGAACAACTTTGATAAAACGCCTATATACAACTCATATTAGGGAATATGACCCCCCTTTCTACACTTATATGATAATCAATGAAGAAAACTATCATAACCCTATCTTACATATAAAATTTAGGTCTCACATGATCTAACTGAGTAAAACTAGTCAAAGAGTGTGTAGCATAGTGACTGGCAATGTATTAAGGAACCACTTCTGTTGATAACTAGATGTACCCTCAATGTGTCTTAGTCTGACTTTCAAACTATGTGCCTGATCAACCTACAATTGGGCCACTCGTCCAATTTTGACCCATCCAAAGCTGGTGTAAATCAACCCTTGACCTGCTCCAAATAAGCCCTTATCTATGACCGACTTGATGCAACATTTGATGTGTGACTTGATAAAAAACTTTCCCTAAATTCATCTGAGTTATAGTGTAGATCGATGAATAATCATTACAAGTAATCAACCCGGGTCAGGTTTCCCCCTCCCCCTCCCCCCCCTCCCGGCCCAAAAACTATGATACCCCACCTTATAGATCCTTCACATTGTTTGTTGTCGCACTACCCAGCCGCCTCCATATTCCAGCATGCAGCCTCTTACCACCTCAGCAAAGTTGTCTCCTTACAGGCCACCAAGTCCCACACCATTGCTCACGACCATGCACACTACTCAGCTGCACTTTATCGAGGATGAGAGTACGACACACTACCAACTTAGTAATAGCCATAGTGTTCCAAAGTCTACACTCTCTCCTTCCTTCCTCATTACACCCAAGACATTGCATGAAACCGTCCTGCACCGACATGGGACAGTTTTGTGGAATTTCCTGGGTATAATTAGGAAGGAAGGAGAGAGTATAAGTCTGTTTCCTGTGTGATTGAGATTGGTGGCCCTAAGGGAGGCATGGAGAGAAGGTGTTAGGGAAGGGAAAAGGAACAATAGGCTGGTAGAGAAGCGTCTTCTAGTACACCTGCTCCTCCCTCGAATTCAACACTCAATATACTACATCTCTCATTTATTCATCTTTGCGAATATCTCCTCCAGCTCAAATGTTGCACCCTACTCTAATCTGCAGCCACCTCCATTATCCATCCTCTTTTGGCCCCTACAAGTTGCCTGTGCATGGAGTGCATACCAAATGCATTAGTAGTTTACCAAAATTTACATTAATTTGTTGCAATGGCATGCATCTTTTATTCATGCACTATCTTGGCCTTTACAGGTAATGTTAGTCAAGCAAGTGAAGCATGCATTAACCTGGCCTCATCTATTTAGAGAAAAAAGCTAGCTAGCATGCGCGCGCGCGCGCACACACACACACACACACACAGAGAGAATTCTAGTGGCTATATGCTTTGCGGCACAGTGTCAAAGGTTGGAAATTTGCATGTGCACTGATTGCAAGTCTCGAAAGGCTGCAAGCACACAACTAGGCAGTCCTAGCAAGCTCAAAGAAACAATGGTGTGTCACTCACGGCTCAATGCTTCCATCGTGAAGGATCCTGTGCTGCGAAGAAGAAGGAGCCACTGCCAATGTCACGCTCAACCGCCTCACACTGACAATGCCGCCGCAATGCTCTCTCTCTCTCTCTCTCTCAAGCATACACACACACACAGATACACATGTGAGCACACGAAGGAGAAGGAAACAGAGATAGAGCAAGAGCACTTCTTAGCTTACACCTCCCAAAATGAGGATTTTTAGGTCAAATGGACCTTTATAAGAGTTTGACCCATTCACACATGGGCACCCCCAGTAGTCAATCATTGCAAAACTACTGTAAAAATAAGATAAGTGGTGCATCTCTCATCGGAGATCACCTACACACCTATTAGACCAACAAGCCGGGTCCATGACTCAATCAAATAAATAATATGCATACGTCAAAGGTGATAGGGTGTCCGTGAGGGTTAACATGCCCCCCTTCCTAATGTAGATTCCGCCCTCAGAAGCTATTGAAGTGAAGCCCGTTCGTCGAGGTGGAAGAGCATCCGAGATTGAATGTCCTTAGCGTTCTTCAATCACTGCAAAAAATCAACCAAAATTGGCACAGTAATTGCATTCTCATATACAATTAAAAAGTGTATGCAGCTGTAGGCACACAGATTGATTGGTAACAGAATATTAAACAAATTTGTTAGTGGTAAACATTAAACTATAATATAATCAAACGCATAGGAGTTGTAAAGGTCAAAACTAAACAAGTCTGAGGTTGCTAATTTAACGATCAAAAGGAACTAGAGGTCAATTATTAATACCATGGGCAAGCTTCTCAATTTTCTCTGGTCAATTAAGCTGTTTAATCGCAAGAGCCAAGTATTTCATGTCCAAGGGCTGACTAGAGACTATACCTAGAAGACCTTGTAGTTAAGCTGCAATAAAAGAAATTGCTCATGAAATCATCGCCTGACTTATTCCATTTTCTTTGACCCCCCAGAGTCTTTTCACATAGATTCAATTTTGGTGTGTGTGCTTATCTGTATGCCTTGGGTTTTTTTGCTTTTCAAGGTAAAATGCCTGCACTGGGAACCTCCAGGGCTCTAGTACCATAGACGATACATGTGAGTGAAGTACCAAATCAAGCTGGGATTTCTCTTCCAGCTTAAGATTTTACATTGTGGCACTTTTGATTCTTTTTGTTTATTCGTTCAGTATTTTAATTTTGTAACTTTGAGGGGTCATATAACATTGTTACCCTCCCCAGGCTCATTACACTAGTAAACTCCCTTTATAATACCTAGGCTAAAGGTCAATAGGGACTAATCCCACTAGAAAGCCATAGTACATTGCACACAATGCTGCCTAAATCGGATTAAGTGTCTAAAGTAACCATCGATTATTAGGAAGGCATTTCCCATGGTATTAAGAGAAGATCTCTAACACCTAACTTGGTCAAACTAGTTTAGTCAGACTGCTTGATTCTTTAACCTAGACAAGAGATTATGATAGAAAATTATATAGGATCTAATGTTTAATATAAGCAAATGTGTTGAATATTGTGCGACCAATCACATTAAAAGAAGACAAACATGGATGCAAAAATAAAGACAAGGGGCAATGCTAATGGACAAGAAACACCTGTTCGTGTTAACGACCGCGCTCGATTTGAAGAGTGAACAAGAGAAAGATTCCATGAATTCCAAAATTCTAACAATAGCAACACGTTTCTGTACACACTAGGAATCACAAGGAATACCTCTAGGAGGCACATCAATGGGAAGAGGCACCAACCTTTATTGAACACAATCAAACAACATAAGGAACCCTAACCTAATTATTTGTACCCTAGAAATGGGGAGGTAACCCTAAGGATAAATCCCTATCCTCGTCATTGTCAAGAAGAACAAATTCAACATCCATGAGACCATACGTGCCACCCATGTAATCATGTAACTCTTCCTCAGCATTAGAGACACAAATGTTCACTAAGAGCGTCACCAGGCGTCTATAGTAGTTATCTCTGTCGAGAGGGTAAGCTTGTGAAATTGGAGAGACGTCCTTTACTAAGTATGGATCAATCATGGTCAAGAGACATATCAGCCATTCTAACTCTTCAAAATTCCCCTCCACGCTAGCCTATCTACCAAATCACATTCACATGCAAGCATTGGGTAGATTATGTGAAACATTTGTGAAAAGTAAAGAGGGTACCTCTCATGCAAGGTAGGAGTGGATGACTATAGCATACTAGCCATCGATGTACACATAGATAGATGATGGTTAGAGTGCAAATATTATAAGGGTCGTGTCAAAAGGTCGTATCCTTGTGCATAATGTGTTTTTTTAATTTTGTGTCATATATAAAATTTGTATTTCCAGATTTTTGTTTAGTGGCTCTTGCTCTTTTACTTTTTATAATTTTTGTACTCTTGGGTATAGGGATATATATATACATTCCCTAAGATTGGAAGATTGAGAGGTCAGGGAGGAAGGTTAAGAGGGGAGCAATTGAATGATGGATGTCAGCAAACACTCCCCCCTTCCTTGGGTAGATCATACCGTTTGGAATGATATCGTCACCTTTTGAAACCAATTGTTCCAAGTTGTTATGGGTGAAGATTTTGACCAATTGTTTTCAAACACCCTAGGCATTTCATCTAGTTGCAAGGGTGGTAAGGTACTCTCCCATGATTTTATTTGCAACGTTGTTGTAGGTGGTGAACTTACAACTGGACGTGTAAACTCTTTCTTGTTTGTATGGATATGTACAATGGTAGGTGGAGTTGTGCTGAAGCTTCTATTTATGTATAGGAACTACATAAAGAGCAAGAAGCTTCATTTGTTTTTTGCGAAGGAAAATGGCTGAGAGGACAAGGAGAAATTGATCTTAGAAGAACTTGCAGAAGTTTTGGGTGTAAGACCTAAAAGAGGGTAGACAACTTAAAAAACTTATGGAGCAGTGGCCGAGGGGCTTAAAACCTAAAGTACCAAAAGCTTGAACTCTGGCCTTGATTTTTGTAAATCTTATTGACTGCTGGTTGTACGGAAATTCCGTGATTTGTGTTGGTCTATTGAAGTGGCACAGCTGTATCGATTTCGGCTTTTTACGCTGCTCATCAATGGCAGTTTTACGTGGGCCTTTGGTGCAGGTGCTTTTGGGGTTGCATTGTTTTTAGGAAAGATGACTTTTGGGGCTTTGCTTTGGGCCATTTTGAAACCCTCCCATAGGGCGGTAGACGTAGGATCCCCCCGAAACTTTACTTTAGACTTTATGACACAAAGAAACTCTGCAAATAAAAACCTGTAACGGGAATCAATACTTCAAACACACACGGCTCAGAAGCTAGAATGCTCCGAGCAGCCGCCAACACCTGTTGGTCCCAAAGACTGGCGCCCCTTTTGGTATTTCTTTATTGAATTCAATGAGGGAATAAGACCTGCGATTTCCTACAAGCTACCCCGCATAATCCGGGCTGAAAATGACATGTTCTTGCCTAATTTCGGTAGCATAACCGTACTAGGACACTTCACGGACAGTAGCCCCACGCAAAAAGTGACTTTCCCAACGCATACAGACGCTTTGCAAAACCTGGCGAGAATCTGTAGCACGTTGAATTCTTTGTTTTCTATCGTGAAAATGCTCCAAATCATTCGCACAATGGTCCTCTTGCGTCCCCGGACCTCCTAGGGGTATTAGGTACCGTTTAGGGCCGAAACCCTAAACCTGCAAAAATACATAGCAGGCTGTATTTCACTATTTTGGGCTCCGTTTCGTGAGCCGATTGCATCCATAGTAAGTCCTCGAGCTCCTGCACCGGTAGGGCTACTTTCCCTTTGAATCGGACAAGATTTCTCGCGTGAAATCTCTCCGAATTCACCTGTACCTAGGGGGGGGGCAGTTAGCAACTAGCTAATCCAGTACCTATGCAAGAGGCTCTTTCCTCAGCAATCGTGCATGAACCCACACAATTGTACATAGGTCAAAGGAAGAGCCCTCTTGTGGGGCATCACATAATTGCACGGAGGGGATAGAGAGAGAAGTGAATGTTGTGCAAGGCTTCAAATCTTGCACTTCACTGTACATAGAGGGTAGGCAAGCACACAATAGCTTTCGTACCTGCAACAATCCACCATGCGGCTGAAAAATGCAGCCCACGTTTCATTTCAACGCTTCTCTTTTTCTCAAGGTGGAAAATGCCCAAAAATGTGCCAAGTGGCATCATGCATTGATTCCCCGCTTTGGACTTTTGGGAATAAAAATATCTCAATGGGTTGCTGAGTTGACTTAACGGTAGAGTAATGAAATGTTCCTCTTGTCATTCCAGAGCTAATGACGCGAACAGATTTCATGGCCCAAAATAGCAGTTCCCTAAATTTCAGGAGATGCTTCCATTGGACTCTCATTGGTCATTTGACCATCTTTCACCACTGGACCACATCCAAAAATGCAATGTAGCCCAAATATTCTCGGGTGATTTTCTTTGGGTGACCCCACCTTGTCACTGTGTCTCTATGGAGTTAATTTCCTAGTATCGACCAACTTATTAAGTGCGGTGAGGGGACCTAGATGACTAGAACTGAGCCTAGACACCCTTTTACTACTGGAATTCCCGTGCCGACCAACTTCCCCTCTACGGGTGAAACTATTGTTTCACACTGGCCATACAATGTCCGACCATTTGCAACTTCAAAAAGATGGTATCAAAAATTAAACGAAAATCATCGGAAAGAAACCAACAACTAAGGTTAGCAGTTGCCATGTCCTTGTGACAGTAGTTAGCCATTGCCACGTCCTCGTGACATACCTCCCTCTTGAAATCGCAAACGTCCTCGATTGCATGCCATATATACAGGCCATTGTGTTGTTAGCGCGCTTTTATCATCGCATGTACCCGCAAGAAAGGTCAATAAGACATAGATACAAATGACTTAATGAGACCTTCATACTTTTGTCATTTCTATCTATGCTAAAAGTGAACATTATACGTTTAACACTTAAACTTTAAAGAGTGATGCACACTTCTATTACACTGAATCCATATGTATATTTGATGTACTAGCTCTGTCATTACCCCTCCTTTGAACACGTTGAGTTGGGGCATACATAGGCTGTAACCCAAAGGCCTCAAGGTAAAGCTGCAATACATTTGGTGACTCTGACAGCTTATGCTCTTCCATCCACTTTGCATCCATAGGTGGATAGTTCTTGAACTTCACCAAATAGCGTCTTGAAACCTGTCCCTTAACTTTTCTTTCTTTATGTGCCAAAATATGCTTAGGAACCAAAATTTATCAACTTTTGACTGGTCCTCATCTGGCATATCTTCTGTCACATCACCCATGAAGGGTCTTAGAAGACTCATGTGAAACACATTATGAATCTTCCAAGCGTCAGGCAATTTCAGTCTGTAAGCAACATCGCTAATCTTATCAAGCACTTGAAAAGGCTCATAGTAACGCATGATGAGCTTTGGAAATAAACTTTTCTTGCCATTCATCTTCTTTAACCTTGCCTTTTCAAACCGTAAAAGTACCCAATCACCAGGTGAAAACAGTAACACAACGGTGACAATCAACAACCCTTTTCTGCTTTGCCTGAGTCTTCTCCAAGGCAACTTTGATTTTCTTATACATTTCATCCATGTTCTCAACATATCAATCTGCCTCAAAGATCTTGTCCTTTGTATGCAAAATGGGAGGAAACTTTTTACCACCTTCAACAATCTCAAAAGGTTCCTTGCCTGTGGACGAATTCACCGTATTGTTGTATGCATACTCAAGCATTCCCACTTGCCCTTATTATCTGACACATAGCATTTCAGCAGATCCAAGACAGTAGAATTAGCCTCTTCTGATTGTCCATCAGTTTGTGGATGAAACGAAGATGAGATCTTGAGTGTAGTGCCCATGTTCTCAAACAATTCTCTCCAGAACAAACTTGTCATGCAAGGATCACGATCATTGACAATTGATTGTGGCATACCATGGTACTTGAACACATTGTACATAATTAACCGTGCCATCTGATTAGATTTTATCTTCTTCCTGACAGGGATAAAATGGATCTGTTTGCTGAACCTACAAATAATGGTCCATATACCATCATTCCTTGTCGGCGTTCTTGGAAGATCAAAGATAAAGTCCATAGCAATGCTTTCCCATGGCTTATCCGGAACCGGGTAACAACCCTGGTGCCTTTTGTTTGTCGAACTTGACCTTTTGGAAATCACGCATGCTCGCAAAAAGGCATCCACATCTCTCCTCAAAGTAGGCCAATAAAAGAATGTCTTTACCGCTTTAACTGTCGCATCAATACCACGATGCCCTGCATCGGTGGGACATGACTTTCTACCATGACCTTATGTCGCAATGGCCTAGTGATACAAAGTCTGCCATGCATCATCATAAAACCGTCCCTGAGGAGGTAGTGCTCATGATGTTGCCCCTCTTGAGACTGTTCAAAAATCCTTGCAAAATCTTCATCAGTAGCATATTGTTCCTTCATGTTATGCAGCTCATGATGATAAGGAATTGACACAGCTAAAATTTGTGGCTTCCTTGACAACGCATCAGCCACAACATTCTTCTTGCCTTCCACATGCATAATCTGGAAGTGGAACATAGAAAGAATGTTTGACCATCGCATATGCTTTTCGTATAGCTTTGACTGTGTCAAGAAGTATCGCAAGGTCTGCTGATTTGTGTGGACAACAAAATCAGCACCTAACAGGTAATTCTTCTAGCTAGAGAGCACATGAATGACGACCAATAGACTATCATGTCGTCAAAGAATGTGCCAACAGACTTCTAATGCGAGCGGAAAATCCGGTCCATCATTCTATTGAATGTGGCAGGAGCATTTGTAAGACCAAATGGCATCACTAAGAACTCATAAAGACCAAATGTTGTTCTAAACGCAGTCTTGTGCGCATCCTCTGGCCTTATATGAATTTGATGGTACCCACTCTTAAGGTCTATCCTGTTGAAAATTGCATCACTCTCTAAACGATCAAGAATATCATCAATCCTTGGGATAGGAAAATTTTTCTTAATGGTATTCTTATTCAATGCACTATAATCAATACACGTGCACCAAGAGCCATCCTTCTTCAACATTAAAAGCAGTGGGGAGCAGAAAGATGAAGAACTAGGCTGAATCAGCCCCTTCTCTAAAAGCTCCGAGACCTGGCCCATAGTCTCTTTCTGCTGCACCGCACTAACCCTGTAGGGAGGTCTTTTCGGTGGAGTACACCGTGGCACCAAATGTATTGCATGGTTCGCACGCCTCTCCGTCGGCAATTGTGACGGTAATGAATCAGAGAAACAGTCATTAAACTCTCGCAAAAATTCTGACCTTTCTTTATCTGAAACATCACGTGCAAAGATCAAGAACACAAAAAGATGATTTTTAATTACAAAAGTGATAGCTGAAGCAGATACAATAGTAACAAACTCCCCTTTAAGTTTTACATCCAAAACATGAGTTTTGTCCCTATGTTGAAGGGTGATCGTTTTGCCGAAGACATCCAGTACACCATGTACTCTGAACATCCACGAAATTCTCAGTAGTGCATCACACCCTTCCAATGGCATGATATAGAAGTCTTCAGTGTCTACATACGACTAAATATGCAGATGTAGTTTTCCAATAATCGGAGTAACACATTCTGAGTGGCCAAGGCATGCCAACCTTGGCTCTGCCATGTACCGCACCTCTTCAGCTCTGATGCCCAGCTTCATAGCTAACTCTGGTGAGATAAAGTTTACTTTGGCACCTGGATCAAAAAAGCTGAGTGCCGTCTGATCTCTGACTTTACCCCATGCTTTGCATAACTCGTTGGCATCTGTACTTGGCCTGCCACCCACCATATCTGGCACCAAACCTGTTGTGGGCTTAGGTTTCTTTCCTTTCTTATCTTCTTTATCATCCGAATCAGCTGGCCTTTTCCTTTGTGGACAATCTACAACAAAGTGACCATGTTGCTCGCATATAAAGCATTTAATTTCATCCATTAAGACCTTCTTTTCCTCAAGAGACTTGCACACAAAAGGCTTCCTTTTTGGCTTCTTTGCTTGCGCTCCAAAAGTCCCTACTGAGTCCTTATCCTTGTTGACCTTTTCTGACCCCTATGACGCTTCAGGAGCCGTTTTCACTAAGGGCTTCTTTGCTGAATTTTTCTTTTGCTGCCCCGCTTTCACGTTGCCCGAAAACCCACTGTTCTCTCCCTTCAACAAGGCAAGACCAGTGTTGGCAACTTCCATAAGCTGAGTGACGGTAGCCACTCTGTTCTTTGTACAATAATCCTGAAGCCCTTTAGGCAGTCCACAACAATACTTCTCAATCTACTCTGTTAGTGGCACAAACTTGTAGGAGGTTCGAAATGCTTTGCAAAACCTCTGGTTGTACTCATGTAGGCTCTTGCAAGTAGCCACAGTGAGTTGATGCCAATCCATCATGACATCGGCTTCAAATTCATTTGACAGCCATAGATGCAAACATTTGTTTGAAGTATACCCATGTGGCGGGTGCCTATTGTAAGGTGCAGCGGAAGTGAATGTTGAACTTTGCTCAAGATGAGTGCTCCAAACTATGCTCAAGGATTCCTTTTACTTATCGAAGGGAGAGCCTTCCGTTCCTTTAGTGAGAGAGTGATATGGACACAAACAAAGTCGTGAACACTATGAATGAAGGTGCTGAGATTGAGAGATAGACAGAGAATAATACGACACTAGAATGTTGTCAAACCCTCCTCCGAAGTCCCCACTCTCTATGGCGAGAGCAGTCTACTATTCATTGCACAAATCTCTACAATGCTTTAGACTTGTCGACGACAATGAGGACAACAACAAGACAGCCTGAAATCTGAAAACGCTAATGACTGAAATCTGCAAATCTTTATCTGTTGAATTTTGACTCTATGTCAATGACGATGGCGATGGCCATGATGCAACGACGACGCACTGAAAACGCAGATGCTGAAACCTGCATTTTTTGAGCTGAATCTGCAAACTTCACAGGATCTGACCGTGCAGTAAGGATCTGCTGCGGGAAGGTGAGATTTGCGAGGTTCGGGGGTTCCACTGCGGGTACTGACTGCTAAAAACTGCAACGCTGATGCTAACTGAGGTCTTGTCGTGAAGATCTGCAAAAACGCTGATGGTCTTAGGCTGATGCAAAAATGCTAGGACTGAAAACTACTATCTACTGTGGAATTTGCTAACGCTAGGGAATCTTCTATCTTCTGTTGTCGCCAGGGCTGATCTGCTCTGCAAAAATGCCAGGGCTGATCTGTCTTGCAAAAACGCTAGCTTCTCAATGGGCTAAAAATGCTAGGTCTGTTGCGGGTGTTGGTCTTGCTGAGAAGTTGCCTGTTGAGCAAGTGCTCCTGCTGCCTCTTCTACCGAAAATTGCTAGCGCTAGGTTTCTTTATATACAAACTTAGTAAATTTTCCCTACCTAGTTCCCAAACAAAAGTCACTTAAAAAATAATAAGTGGAAAATATAAAAAATAGGAAAAATAGATCTAAGCATTGTAAAAATGCTCCTGATGGGTTCTGATGGAAATTTGATGATCATGCTATGTGGAATTAAAGGATATGCATCTAATCTAAGTGTCTGGACATGCACGGTCTGCGAACAGACTCACAAAAGTACCAGATCACTTCATATTATAGACTGACTTGACTGAACTGAACCCTAGTCATGTTGTAGCTTGTCCACGGACACATAGGGTTGGATGTGTCATGTGACATCCCCTCCTTTTCAAAGTGAGGTACTGGTACCGGACTGTATGGCGTCAAGGGAGATCACCAACAGTGTCTAGAATCCTGGAAAGGACTGTGCATCAGTCCACTCTGATGCATGGGTCATGCGATACTTGAACTTCATAAAGGTCTGCATCACTTGCTTCTTTGGGCAACGCCGAAAGTGACAAAAAGTCTTTTGTGGCTCCTTGAATGCTTCAACTTCGTCTATAGTCATGCCTCTACCTTCTTCAAGAATCTCTGTGGCTGAAAATTCCTGAAGCCACTTCCAACACAAAAACATGAACATACCCATTCCATGTAAAGTGACTGGAAAAAATCTATTCTTCTTAAAGATTGTGCATGCAATGTAGATGAACATAGAGACGGAGTGCCAACCCATTCACCACACACGTAAACAATGAGATCGAATCTTGTGTTTCTGATCTAAATCAATCAACTATTGGAAAACACAATGGAAATGCCTATGCTTGATGCTTAATCCTTCTGTGCTCTTTCTGATACTATGTCATGCCAAGGAAGAGACATGGAATGTAAATCCCTTGAATGCAAATATTTCATTTTTGCATGAATCATCCGCATACATCCGTGCTCATCCATGAGTGAATCTTGACCAACGTACAATATGTCATGCCTAGGAAAAGGGATCACATAAAGACGCTGACTAAAATATAGGAAATGATCACAATTGAAACACTCGTACAATGCGTGTTGACTAATCATTCGAACACATAGTACTTCCTCTGAGGGTTCTTTAGACCTAGGCTCAAGAGCCAAGATCGGTTCTTCTTGTTTGATCGAATCTTTCTGTGGGGGTTCTGTGGACCTCGACTCGAGAGCCAAGATTGGTTCTTCGTGATGGATCGAATTTGCAACGAGGTTAGCTTCACTAGAGAAAGTATCAACTAACACATCATCCTTGTGAACAATCACATCATCTTCATGCTTGTGAGAAATCACATCTTGATCATGCAAATCATCATGCTCATCATCATCATGCTTATCATATTGTCATTCAAATCATGTGTGTCGTGCTTTGGAAAAGAAGAGACTGAAAGAGTCTCCTTTTCCTGATTATGTTCAAACTGCGCCTGCACAATAGAAAAAGTCGCAAGAACTCTTTCATGTGTTGGTCGCTCTTTTCTCTTTCTTGCTTTGTTCTCACGGTCAAATTTTGTTTGTCTTGCTTTGTTCTCACGATCAAATTTGGCTTGTCTTCCCAAGCGTGCTTGCTCGTGGTCACGCTCTATGGTTGCGAATCTTTCTTTGTATTCACGATCTATGGCTGCCATTCTTTCTGCTTTTCTTTCCTCCCGTTCTAACTTCCTTTCTATAAACAACTGCTTCAACTCCTCCATAGGAGTTAGTGCAGTCCTTGGCGTAGATGGGGAAGGGGGAGGGTCGGAAAAACCTCCTGGTGGGGAAAATTCTTCTTCGCCTCTCTCATGCTCATCACCTACAAGCGAAGTATCCATTCCTCTTTGAGTGATGACCATCCATTGAAGTCATGGGTTCTTTTGGTCTTGGGTTCTTAAGTTCACAAGGAACTTGGGTTCTTGCATTCTTGGTTCTTGGGGTTCTTGAGTTCCTCAGGTTCTTGTGGGTCTTGAGGTTCTTCTTTCGCTTGCAATCTCTGTTAGAGAAGGATCTTCTCTTCACCCAAGTTCTGCTTTTTTCCACGGGCGCACCCCTTGGCGGCCTTGCGCTCACACCAAGGTTGCTTTTTCCCACCTCACGTCAATTGGATGGCCGCTAAGTGCACGGTCTGCTCTCAATGAGTGAGAAGAGAGACAAGGGGAGGCTAGACAAGCCCTTCTTTGTTGGATTTCCTGTCACTCTTCGAAAAAACGAGTAGGAATCGACACGCCCAAGTGGATTTGGGTTACGTGCAACCGCAACAAGAAAAAAAAATTATGTGGTTCTTTCCTTGAGTGATATATAACACTGCCAAAGCTCTGATACCAATGTAAGGTGCATCGGAAGTGAATGTTGAACTTTGCTCAAGATGAGTGCTCCTATGATCAAGGATTCCTTTTACTTATGGAAGGGAGAGCCTTCCGTTCCTTTAGTGAGAGAGTGCAATGGACACAAACAAAGTGGTGAACACTGTGAATGAAGGTGTTGAGATTGAGAGATAGAGAGAGAAGAATATGACACTAGAATGTTGTCAAACCCTCCTCCGAAGGCCCCACTCTCTATGGCGAGAGAAGTCTACTATTCATTGCACAAATCTCTACAATGCTTTGGACTTGCCGGCGATGTCCATGATGATGAGGACAACGACGAGACGGGCTGAAATCTGAAATGCTAATGACTGAAATCTGCAAATCTTTATCTGCAGAATTCTGACTCTATGTCGATGACGATGGCGATGGCGACGATGCAACGATGACGCGTTGAAAACGCAGATGCTGAAATCTGCATTTTTCGGACTGAATTTGCAAACTTCATGGGATTTGATCGTGCGATGAGGATCTGCTTCTGTGGGAAGGTGAGATCTGCGAGGTTCGAGGATTCTAATGCACGTAGTGACTGCTGAAAATTGAAAACGCTGATGCTAACTAAGGTCTTGTCACGAAGATCTACAAAAACGCTGATGGTCTTAGGCTAATGCAAAAACGCTAGGGTTGAAAACTGCTATCTACTCTGGAATCTGCTAACGCTAGGGAATTTGTTGTCTTCTATTGTCGCCGGGGCTGATCTGCTATGCAAAAACGCCAGGGTTGATCTGTCTTGAAAAAATGCTAGCTTCTCAGATGGGTTGAAAACGCTAGGTCTGTTGCGGGTGTTGGTCTTGCTGAGAAGTTTCCTATTGAGCAAGTGCTCCTACTGCCTCTTCTACCAGAAAGTGCTAGCACTAGGTTTCTATATATACAAACTTAGTAAATTTTCCCTACCTAGTTCCCAACAAAAGTCACTTAAAAATAATAAGTGAAAAATGTCAAAAATAGGAAAAATAGATCTAAGCACTGTGAAAAAATGCTCCTAATGGGTTCTGATGAAAATCTGATGATCATGCTGTGTGGAACCAAAGGAAATGCATCTAATCTAAGTGTTTGGACATGCACGGTCTGCGAACAGACTCACAAAGGTACCAGATCACTTCCTATTCTAGACTGACTTGATTGAATTGGACCCTGGTCATGTTGTAGCTTGTCCATAGAGACATAGGGTTGGCAACCTATCCTTGCATTAACAACGTCGTCCACCATGTAATCGCATTGTCTTTCAAGAAAGTGGCATCTTTCCTGACCTTAGAGGCCTCTGTAAAATTCTTTCCTGCATAAGCTGTATCAAACTGCTGGAGGAAAGTAAGAGCCTCTGCCTTATCCTCAAAGCTGCTGAAAGTGCTAAACTTTACAGCTGCAACACCTTCTTTGTAAGATTTCCGCTTTTCCCTATCCTGCTGAGATACATGAAGTACTTGGGCTTGAGCCTCAACAGGCTCCACGGGCTGTGTGAGTTGCCTTGACTGCTGTGGCACTGGTGGCGCTTGCAAAAACTCCATAAACCTTGGGTTCTGCACCAGTCGAGAAAACACGTTCACAACGGTAACTAACTGAGTCCTAAACACATTATCTTCAAGTTGCCCAGTCATAAAGTATTGCACTGGAGGAGCATTCACATCAAGAGGAGGTACAGACAGACGTGGCCGTGAACTCTTGCCAACCTCAAAACATTGTAGGAATTTCATGCATGTCCCTATAAAGAGGAACCCTCTTCCATAATACCCTTCCCTTTGTCGGCCATAGTGTAATCCTGCGTTCCTGTACTCTATTTCTTCACCAAACCAACCAAGGCTCACTTCTTGAGGAAAAAGTGATTCTGTCCTGGCGACGGAACCATGAAAGCGGGCCGTAGGGCGTAGTAGACGCAGGCTTTTACCTGAAACTTTACTTTAGACTTTATGACACAGAGAAACTTTGCAAATAAAAACCTATAACGGGAATCGATACTTCAAACACACACGGCGCGGAAGCTAGAATGCTCCGAGCAGACGCCAATACCTGTTTGGCCCCCAAAGACTGGCGCCCATTTTGGTATTTCTTTATTGAATTCAAAGAGGGAATAAGATCTGTGATTTCCTATAAGCTACCTCGCATAATCCGGGCTGAAAATGACCTGTTCTTGCCCGATTTTGGCAGCATAACAGTACTAGGACGCTGCACAGACAGTAGCCCCATGCAAAAAGTGACTTTCCCGACGCATACGGATGCTTTGCAAAACCTGGTGAGAATCTGCAGCACACTAAATTCTCTGTTTTTTGCCCTGAAAATGCACCAAATCACTCGCACAACGGTCCCCTTGCGTCCTCGGACCTCCTGGGGGTATTAGGGACCATTTAGAAACTTGCAAAAATACATAGCAGGCTACTTTCATCAACAATCACAACTTGTTCGGAGTGAGTACCTCAAGAGGTCGGGTGGCAAAGTGCTTCTAAAGTATTCAGACACCCGCTTCGCATTCAACTTTCTTCTTGTGTGCAGGCTGTCTGAATGTCAAAATGCGGTCCGATAGGTCTTCATCAATGATGAGTTCACCACCTCCCCCTATGCAAAGACAGTTGCAGGGATGTTGTGCAAGGATAAGGCAGAGGATCTTGAGTTCTGGAAGGAGCTCAAGAGTCTAGACGCACAGGTTAAACCGGTTGTTCATTTGCTTTGAGTTCTGGATGGCATGGATCCTTGCACTGGCAAGATTTATGAGGCAATGGACCGCATGATCAAGCAGCTTGCACAGCTTGAGCCGAAAGTAGAGCGATATGAGGAGATCCATGTGCTTTGCAGCTCAAGGTGGAATTCATATGCCTCTCCATTACATGGGGTAGCGTACATGGTGGATCCAGAGTTCCAAGGTGCAGGGCAAGAGACAGATAGAGAAGTGATGAGCCAATTTACAGGGATCTTAAATAAGATGGTTCTAGACAGAGATGGGTGACGCATTGTCAGAGATCAGTTGAGACAGTACAGAGAGATGTGGGGTTTATTTGGAATTCCAGATGCTTAGATTGATCGCAGAAAGATAGGTTCAATGCTATAGTGGGAGGACTATGGCTATGATGACCCTGAGCTTCAAAGACTGACGATCCGTATTCTTAGCCAGTCAGTTAGTACCTCATGCTTGGAGCAATTGTGGAGTACCTTTAGCCACATTGCTTCCAAGAAGAGAAATTGGCCTGGAGTGGAGAAGGCTAATGATCTTGTCTTTGTCAGCGCAAATTTGAATATGCTTTGCAAGAGTACAGACAAACAGACAGATTCTTTTACACAGTGGGAGATGGAGCAAGAGGCTCCTCAGGCAGTTGGAGATGCACATTTACCAACACCAGGTACTTCATCCGTGGCTGAGATAGAGCCAAGCTTAGAGCTCGATGATGAGGAATGGGAGGATGTGCATGATTTACAGCCGGCTACTATGAATTGGGAGGCCTCTCAGGCTAGTGGCTCTTGAGTCTTGAGGCTTGAGGATTGAGAGTTGCGACTTTAGGACTTCCATAATCCTTACCTTTTTGTATGGCTACTTGAGCTTTGCCCTCTTTGGCATTTGTAGCTACTAGCATCTTTATGGTATTTGTCACCTTCAGTCTTTTGGTATTGTGGTCACTGGTTTGGCCCCCTTGTAGTCTCGACTCTCATTATGGTATATGTCACCTTTGGTTTTTTGGTAGCGCCTTGGCGGGCCTTGTTAGCCAGAATTAAGAGAAAAGTTTGGCTTTTACTCTTGCAATTATTTGAGAGCTCTAATTTGTAATTACATATGTTATTGACAATTGTGTATGGGCATTGTGTTTGTTCAATGTTGTGTATGTACTATGTATTGTGGGTGCCTCACATCCCAATCAAGTCATAATAAGGTTGAATGGTCTTCAATCGTGTTTTTTGTGGGTATTAGAGTCAAAGGACTCTAGTATACTTGTACTCAAACACATAACGCTAAAAATAACATTATTTGGGTGTTGTTTTAGCCTCTCGTTCCAGACCCCTTCCCATTCCCCCGTTCCGTAGGGAGGCCCGTCGCCGCTCCCGTTCCGCGTTCCAGGTAACTCTCCTACAGTGTCACTGGCATGGGACAAGCAGTTAGTTGCAGTTGGGCTTGAGTTCACACCAGGCAGACTCTCACCTGGGCTGTGACACGTGGAAAGTGTTACGGATGGTGGTCCAGTGGACACTATGGCCAACTCACCACCACCTCAGTTAGGAGATAGGCTTAGCTGGATTGAGATATCTGCCAGCTTTTGGTAGCTTTCAAGAGATACATATGAATGGTTGGTCCCAGTCAGACGCATCATCATCTACTTTTGTGTGGTCAGTTATCTAGAGTCTCTCATCAGAGTTATACACAGCACGTCTGCACCATCCCTGCACAATTGAGCCTCGACACCCCACTGTACCTATGAGTTCGGGACTGGAGCTGAGTGTTCTACCATGTCAGAGTCTGTATCAGTTTCTTTGAGTTTGTCGATTTTCGTGATGTTCATCTGCTGAGTCATACTGTTGTTGCTCTATTGTTCTTGTCTTCTGTGTTTTCATTCTGTGGAGTGAGATATCAAGCACATTGCACTAAGGCACACCCACTATAGAGGACATGACACATTATCTCCGCTACAGGCAAAAGCAGTGTCTAAGTCCCTCGTGTACTGGTCGGCTTCAAAAATCTTGTCTTCTTTAGTGCTAAGGAAGGGTGGAACCTTCGGAGCACCTTCAATTATCTCAAATGGCACTTTCCCCGTCGAAGAGTGAATCGTGTTGTTGTAGGCAAATTCCACCGAAGGCAATTTTTTTTCCCATTGAGTCTTCTATCCAAAGATGTAAGAATTCAATAAATCCAGAACAACTGAATTTGCAATCTTAGATTGCCAATTTTTCTGCAAGTGGAAAGATGACGAGAACTGCAACCATGTGCCAAGGTTCTCCCAAATAGATCTCCAAAATAAACTCGTGAATTGGGGATCTCTGTCGAAGACTATTGTCTTAGGCATGCCATGTAATTGAAAAATATGTGTAATGAACACTCTTGCTAAATGGTTCGGCTTGACTATTTTCTTCACTGGAATGAAGTGAACTTGCTTGCTAAATCTGTCAATGATAGTCCAAATGCCATCGTGCTCACTCTGTGTCTTCATGAGATCAAAGATGAAATCCATGCAATAATTTATCAGGGGCGGGTGAGAAAGGGTAAAGACTATAGTAATCCATGTGCCTTATGCCTGTCAAACTTGACCTTCTGGCATACTAAAGATCTGTGAATAAATTCGTCCACATCCTTCTTGAGTCTTGTCCAAAAGAGATTACGCTCCAAACCTTTCAAGGTGGTGTCGATGCCCTGGTGACCCATAAAAGGTGGACAATGGCACACAGTCAAAACCTTTCCCTCAACGGTTGTGTAGCACACAACATTGTTTTCTTCATCAAGTAGCCATTGCGTATGGAATACCCTGGCACTATTTCCCCAATCTGTATCCGACTAAACACATCGGAAAAGTTTGGATTGGTGGCATACTGATCAACCATGTCCTCAAAGCTTTTATGACGGATCACGGAAATAACCTAGACTAGGAGCTTCTGAGACAATGCATTTGTCACCAAGTTTTTCTGTCCCTGAACATGGACAATCTGGAAGTGAAACTGTGACAAGATGTTAGCCCACCGCATCTACTTTTACAAAAGCTTCTTTTGTGACAAGTAGAAGCGTAAACTCTGATGATCAGTAAAAATTGTGAAATCGGCTCCGAGTAGGTAATGTCGCCACTGAGTAAGAGCGTGGATCACTGGCAATAGCTCTTTCTCATAAATCTGTGCTGTCAATTCTAGCCTTGAAATCAATCTGCTTTCATAAACAATCACATTGCCTTCTTGCATTAAGACCACTCCCAGACTACAACCACGAGCATTAAATGGCTTTTGTAAGTCTGGCAAAGCCAACACTCGTCCTATAGTCAGCTTTTTCTTAAGTGTCTGAAAGGTAGTTACCTCTGTGAGTCCCCACGAGAAACCCTTTCTGAGGCAAAATGTGCAAAGGAGAAGCTACCTCTGCAAACTTCCGAAAGAATTGGTTGCAGGAAGAATACTAGCCCAAAAAGCTTCTAACTTCACGAACATTCTTCAAGTCTGGCCAATCACAAATAGTCTCAATCTTGGCCGGGTCCATCTGTACTTTTGCTACTGAGACTACGTCAAACTGCTGGATGAAGGCCAAAGACCTCGGAGCATCTCGCAATCTAGAAAAGGATTCAAATCTAATTGAATGTCCACCCTCTCTAAATTCCTTAATCTTCCTCCGCTTATCTTCAAGGAAGTCATATTAATTGGATCTGTAGAAATGCTTCTTCTTCGCATAAAACATGTGGTCGTCGGAGGCCGAACTATCAGAGGATGACTCCTCCGTAGAGCTATCATAAATCGGTCGAAATATGAAATTCTTTGCCTTTTTCTTGTTCCTTCCGAAGCTTTGATTTTTACTTTGCTACTTGCCCTTTCTGTCCTCCTCACTCGAGTCAGAAGAGCTAGAAGACTTTAAAACGGACACGCTTCTTCTACTTTCTTGCATATGCAAAAGTCGATTGATGGCCCAAGTAACTGGGGTAGTTAGCCTTCTTCTTGCACTTCTTCAATTGATTCTTTGTGTCCAAAAGCTGATTGATCTGGTCTGAACCACCTCTTGAAGTTCTTCTGTAAACATCCTCGAAGTAGGAGGTTTCTTGATTGCCAGTTCGATTGGTGGTTCGGTGGCTTTCTGCCACTAAGTACTTCAGCCATGGACTGTTGATTCAAAAATTTTGCAAGCTGGGGATCTTTAGCAAACTAAATCATTTCCTTTTTTGCACTCATCAACCTGTTGTCGACGCTGCATCTCCAAAAGTTCATACTGTGTAGGCTGAGGTGGCCCGTACTCATCTTTTGTTAAGTCGTTTGAATTTTCTACGTTGCCTCCTTCTGCCTGAGTGGTTGCAAAAGAGTTTAATTGGTTCTTTTTGGAATCCATAAGTGTCGCAAGAAAAGGGATCAAATTTCTCGGTAGAAGAGAAATTGGTCGTGCTCTGATACCACTATAACAAACTTGGACACCCCAAGTCAAGATTCTGCCGCGACACAACAAAGATTCACTGCAAAACACTTCACAAAATTAAGAGTCGACACAGACTGGCGTAGTTTTCTTAAAAGAGAGATAGACCCCAAAGACTAGCGCTTCTTTCGGTATTTCTTTTATATTAATCTTTGAGCAAAGTACAACTGCGCCCGCAGGTGCTCGCTCTCAGACTCTGCATCCAAATTCTCTGAGAAGTGAGCCCCTTGGGTCACTTATAAAGGTTACAAGGGATGCTAAAAGCAGAGCCCCAAAGCATTAAACTCAAAAGTAATTAGGCCCCAAAAGCATCTTGTTAAAATCTGTCAATAAAAAGTAGCAGTGTAATCTGTCACAAGACAGGCACCACGTGCTAATAGAAAAGAGCAGACTGAACAGACTTTTAACACTTCAATAACAACTGAACTGAAAGAGAGAGAGGACACACGACACAAAGTGGTGGAATTCCACCCCAGAGAGTATTGGCCCCAAACCTTGGTGCCCCTTTCGGTATTTCTTTATATTGCATCAACACAGTACAAGCCAGTACTCCAGACTCTGCACCTTCTCCAGGAAGCATGCCAGAGAATGAGCCCTAACCTCATATTTAAAGGCCCTTGGCCTGAAAAGCACTTACAGTGAAAAGCCTTCAAAACTTAAAAGCTTCCGGTCCAAAAAGCAAAGCCAAAAGCTGCCAGCGTAATTTACAAAAATCCATACATCCTTCCACATCATCATGTCAGCGCAATTTTCAGAAACTGCCACTTCATCAGCAGCTATGCAATTTCTTCAGTGTGTGTGTGTGGGTCCTGCTTTATTTTAATCCTTTGTCACTTGGGGCCCCATCGAATGGGGTCCCCATAAGTTGGTAGGACATCTTCTTATGTTACTTGTTCTTCTTAGGGTTTAGGCCCTTCAACCGACATATGCAAGTTGGCTCCATTCTTTAGGCTTTGGCACGGCAGCAGTTTGTTACATAATCTGCAAAAATCTGTACATTATGCCACATCAGTAGGCCAACGTGAATTGCGCGATTCCGTATAGCTGCCATGTTAGCCAGGCATCGTGAATTGCGGGCATCGGTACAGTCAGCCACGGCATCACTTTGTGGGTGTATGTGTATCCGGGTTGCTTTGCCACGTCATCAATCTGTGACATCCACAATGTCCTCTAGATCACCTCTCCCTCTGTCTGCCTAAGCGAGAGTCCACCCAATGTGAACCCAGAGATAATGGTAACCACTGTCCAAATCCAAGTATAACTGTTGTCCATGTCTTGTGTCACTACCTAAGCGAGAGTCCATCTAGTGTGAACCCAAGGCTAATTGTAACTAGTGTCCAAAGCTAACTATAAATGTTGTCCATATCTTGAGACACTAAAGTCCGCTACACAGCCGGGCCTCTGCTTTGCTTCCACAAGAACTAGGATGCCAGAAAGAGCACCCTGCGTACATATTTAAAGGCTATGGACCTAAAAGCAATTCACATGAAAATATAATGCCCCCAAAAGCTCTAGGAATCAAAAACTTGTGCTCATCCTTGGCCTAGCACAAAACACGGAGATGCTATACAGTTGTTTCCACGTCATTAGTTTGCCGCAAAATTGCAGGCCTCGTCGTACATGCCACATCAACAATCATTTGTGGACACTTTTTAGGTTTTAGGCCTCTCCACCATTGACTCCTATTTTGATCAGGGTTAGGATTTTTAAACCTAACCCTCTTAATAGCTCTTGCCACATCACTATTTTGTGACAATGATCCTCAAGGCCAATCTTGATGACAACGGCTTCAATCATCATGTGATTCGTGCCAGCATCAATCACCACACACGAGAATCCATGGAAAGACATAAAAAACCAATATTTACCATAGACTCCCACTGCCCACTTACATGTGTATCCCATTTCCTCCTGCTAGTAATGTCTGATGCCGCTGTGTTTGGGGGGTGGAGAGTAGTTTTCAAGTTGGACCATCATGGTCCCATGACCTGAAGTGGTTTTGTGCATGTCATCATGCGATATACGGAAGCTGGAAGCTCCCTTGATACCAATATTAGTGCTTCGGATCCATCGTGCGCCATGACACGACGCTCACTGACCTAAAGGTCTGGTTCACTTGTCACCCTGGCCAGATAGAGATCAAGCGCCATCTCAGGGACGTAGTAGGGTATCTATATTAAATGACTCGCGTGACTGGATCATTGAAAATGGTGCTTCTAGGCATATGACGTCTTCTTGTGATTTGATGTATGATTTGAGCATAAAAGTCATTTGCTCCTGTAGATAGTGAGAGGGCTTGACCTCTTTTTTCAAATGTGGACTCCCTCCCAAATCCTCGTCACTATATGGCACGGCTCTGGGCCAGAGGGGATCTAGGGCCCAAATCTGGGGCGCGAGGCGGCTTTAATCTCCGTCGTCGGATCACAAAGTGAACTAGGGGTGAACTAGGGGCGGGTAAGCTAGGGGTGGGTGAACAGGGGGTGAACTAGGGGCACATAAACTAGGGTATGATCACGTGCCATGCCAACATGGACAACGACGCGCTCTAGCGTGGTGGTAGGGCATTCGTGTGGCAATCGAGACGTCCCAAGTTCGACCCACACCCCGCAAGGTGGGTGAACTAGGGGTGAACCAGGGGGGTGAACCAGGGGTGAACTTGGGGCGCCATTTTTGCCCCGAGTTCACCCCTAGTTCACCCCGAGTTCACCCCCTAGTTCACCCCGAGTTCACTGCGTGATCCGATGGCCGAGATTATAGCCGCCTGGCACCCCCAAATTGGGGCCTAGATCCCCCCTGGCCAGAGCTGTGCCATATAGTGACGAGGCTCCCAAATAGATGGTACTCTTGTATGCATCAGTGACGCCATTAGTTGAGCCAAAATTCTCTCTTTTCTTTCCAACCCGCAACACCTTCCCAAAGAAAAAGAAACGTGTTTTCTTTAATCTTGCTCTCTCTCTCTCTCTCTCTCTCTCTCTCTCTCTCTCTCTCTCTCTCTCTCTCTCTCTCTCTCTCTCTCTCTCTCGCTCGCTCTCTCTCATGCATGGGTCCCTCACTGTTTTTTGAGGTTTTGTTACCACCTCTATGCTGTTTTTAGGGTTTAAAATTTTCTTTTTGGCTATTTTTAGGGTTTTGTCACTGTTTCTTCATTGTTTTTAGGATTGTACCACTATTTTTAGGGTCTCGTCTTCACTATTTCTTTGTAGCGGAGGTAATGTGTAGTGCTCTCTATAGTGGGTGCTCCTCAGTGCAATGTGAGTGAGATCTCACTCGAAAGGATGAAAACCCAGAAGACAATGAATAACAGAGCAACAACAACACGACTTAGCGTAAAACTTGAACAACATGAACATCGACTAACCCAAAGAAACCAATATAGACTCTGGCATGGCAGCACGCTCATCTCCAGCCCAGAACTCATGGGTACAATGGGGGTTGAGGCTCAAATGTGATGGTATGGTGAGGACATGTTGTGCGTGAACTTCAGATACTAGACTCCAAAACTCACAACCATACAAAGAAGATGATAATAATGACCCAAAACAACTACGCATATGTAACCTCATAAAGAGCCGCCAACGGCTCATAAATATCCATTCCATCTATGTCTATCTCCAAACTATTGTGGTGGTGACCTCGCCACGTTGTCCACTAGACCACCATCTATATCACTTGCCACGTGTCATTGCCTAGCTGGCGAGAGTCTGTTAGGTGGAGTAGGCTGATTTAGTTCAGGATTGGATTCTATTGACAAAGAACTATGGTGCACCAGATCCACACCTCCTTCAAGTTTAATGGGTTTCATTGGGGAGCCAGGAGTATGTATCCACATTGAGTCATTTCCCCAATCATGCAGTGCTTTAGTGTGCCGCAACCATGGTCTACCGATGAGCAGGGGCAATCCTCCCTAGCCTATGGAAGACGGAACCACAACAAAATCCAAACTAAAGGTGAAATCTTGTATCTGTAGAGGCACCTTTTCCACTATGCCCATAGGGTAGACTGTCCTCTGGCTGGCCAATGTTACTGTGAAGGGAGCAGGACGAGTAGGCTATAGGCCTTAGTAAAAGCAGGCATCATGTTGATGCTTGATCCACCATCCACAATTACTCCTAAGAATTGCTGCCCTAAGATGGACACAGTGACATGAGGGCTTCTATATCCGTGAGGGGAGAAGCGGGATGGGATATCATATAGGACTCTGATGGTTGCATTGGGAGGTGTCCGCCACCATATATGATCCGGAGTAAAATTGAATGAATAACTGCAAGGGTGTCACTTCTAAGACTCCCATCTAGCCGCAACATGTCATAGAGCGACACTTGTTGGAAGGTGTTCTTCAAGATTGTGTCTACTGTAAGCTTTTCTACAAGTGGTTTCTCGGGCACCTTAATTTGCTGTAGATTGGCTACTGCTTCTAAGAAATCTTCATCAATATCTGAGAGCAGAGATGAGGATCCTTGCTTGGCACGAGGGAATGGCTTGTCTACAGCTGGAAGCGGGGTAACCATGGGTGGGATTGTGGACGGAAGAGGGGAATGGGTTGGAAGGCTAAGACCCAAGGATGCCCTTTAGGCCCGAGTGAGAACACCAGTGGGCTCCTGTACCTGCTTGAACTTGTCATTAGGGGCCACGACATGAGTAGAAGGTGATGGTTGAGGGACCGTGCTAACTGCTATCAGATTGACCTTGGGAAAGGTAAACTCAGTTTGGCTTTGACTTGGGCTCAAAGACGTGGATGCACGAAGTGTGGAACAATCCTTACTATAGTGATCCTTCGCTTCAAGGAAAAGACGGCAGGGAGGGGACCCTTCTGGCAAGGGGCATTTTCTTTGGTAATGTCCATATTCCCTCCTCATCTGTAGCACAAAATGGGCCGATTCAATGGGCGAGTCGAAGGGCGAGGTGATCCTTGTTCCTGGTGCATGGAGTTGGGAGACGAAGGTGTAGAATCTTTGAGGGGATGAGGGAGCATGGCATGATAAAAGCTCTGAGAGGGAAAGGTACTCTGCATACCTTGCATAGGAGGGGCTGTCAGCAAAGGTGGCATGTGGTTTGGATGGCCATAGGGGGAAACCATGTTGGATGCAGGTGTTGGCCCTTATTGAAGAGTAGGACCAAGACTTTGTTGTATTTGTCGCAATCCCTTGAGGTTGTAGCAATCCTTGTCCTCATGTCTATACTTTTCACAGAAGTGGCAATAAGCCCAAAGGGGGCATTCATGTGGAGGGTGCCCTGGAGAGCGGCACGAGCTACACCAAACCATAGCCTTAGTCTCCTGCTGAGACCGGAGCTCTTCTAGCTCGCACTTAATCTGTTCCAAAGCCTCATGATGTGGAGGCTTCTCCTGTCTACGAGAGAAGGATCTCTTCTCTTGAAGAGCTCATTGTAACTTTAGGGCTTCTAGCTCCTTGTGTAAAGAAGTCAAAGGATCAGAAGGACTCCAAAAAGACTGAGGTGGTCTCTACCTGAGAAGGGTCGGTGAACAACTTCCTAGCCCCTTCTATCCGAGTAGCAGCCGCGACAAACTCCTCTAGGGTGGCGTCACTTCGGAGACTCTCTTGGAGTTTTTGCTCAGAGGTTTTGGGAGGAGCCTTCTCCACCCAGTTCTTAACCATAAATTCACCTGGTTGTTGAGGAAGCTTAGCAACCAGAGACTTCATTCTGGTCTTGAGTGGTCTAAAAACACTCAATAAAAACTCCTGCACTTGGATCCATCTGCACTCCTGTTGCTAACACAATGTGTCGCAAAAAGTGTATCTCTGGTAGGAAAATTTCACTTTTCTTCGCATTAATCACTAACTTGTGATCTCGTAATTCCTGAAAGACCTGAAGCAGATGATCTCTATGTTCTATCTCATTCTTGGAGAAAACAATGATATCGCCAAAGAAAGTGCCAACAAATAGTCTATACTCTCGAAAAATCATGTCCATCATCCGGTTAAATGTCGCAGGATCATTGGTGAGGCCAAAAGACATCACCTCGGAAACTCAAATAACCCAAAAGTCGTCCAAAAGGCTGTCTTGTAGACGTCTCCCGGCGTGATTTGGATCTGAAGATATCCACTCTTCAAATCAATATTCCTGCTAAAACACGAGGATCCCTGTACTCTGTCGAGTATATCATCGATTCTAGGAATCGAAAATCTGTTCTTGATGGTGATTTTGTTGAGAGCTCTAGAATCCATGCACATTCTCCAAGATTTGTCTTTCTTCAAAACCAACAACATTTGGGGAGCAATACGGTGAAGTACTAGGCTGGACAAGATCCTTTTCCAAGAGGTCTTTCATTTGGTTCATAATCTCTTCGTTCTGGGCTCGGCTCACACAGTAAGGTGGCTGGTTCGGTGGTGTGCTTCCAGGTATCAAATCAATAGTATGATCTTCAAGACGAGCAGGTGGTAACTCGCCTGTCAGGCCCTCTGAGAAGCAATCGGCATGAGAGTGGAAAAAATCTTGGCGTTCTTTATCAAGTTTAGGCATATTTGTCTTATCCTCATCACTCAACTCTGTCATAAAGATCAAGTAAAAAAACAGCCTGTATTTCATTAATTTTGAAATGGCCGAAGCCGATACAATAGGGACAGACTCGCCCTTAAGTTTAATATCAAGTACAATGGTTCTACCCTTCTCTGTTGTCAATGTCGCTTTCCTCACCCGATAGTCAACCACGGTATTGTTCTTGCGGTACCAAGGAATTCCCAAGAGGACATCACAACCGTCCAAAGGCATTATGTAAAAGTCCTCATGCCCCAAATACCCTTGACAGTGCAACCAAAGTTTGCCAATGATAGGTGTAATGGCTACGTCCCTGTCGGGTGCCGCTAGAACTGCCTCCCATCCGATCGGGAGCGATCTTGAGCCGCGTCGCCAATTCCGATGAAATGAAGTTGGCCTTGGCTCCTCCATCAAAGAAGATCAGGGCTTCTTGATCTTTCACTTTACTCTCGTCCACTGTGCTGGGATTGATACCCACGCAATCTGGAACCAGTCCTGTTTTCATCTTGCCTTTTCTTCCACGTTCCTCAGCTGCTCTCGAACTCTCAGGCCTTTCGTTGTCCTTGTTGTTATGTTCTTTCTGTGCCTTTTTAGGGAACTTTGCGGAGATGTGTCCAGTTTTCCCACATCCAAAGCACTTCCCTTCCCTGATGTAGCGAGCTCTCTCTTGAGGAGTGAGCTTGGGTCGTGCAGCTTTCTTTTCTGGGTTGCTCTTTCTCTTTCTACTTTCATTTGTCGAAGTCTGTTCGTCTCTTTGTGTCATGATCTCATCGGTGGGGTAGGTCAAACTACTAGAGTGAATGGCAAAACCCCGTTTTGCATGACTCATCAACTCCTGAATGGAAGCTGACTTTTGTTCCAAGCAATGATCTCGGATCTTTGTAGGTAGACCCAAGGTAAACCGGGCAATCTGTTCCTTGAACGAGATCTTCTTAAATGAAGAGGCGGGTAGAAAAGAGCTCCGGAATCTCTTGCAATAAGCGTCCATTGTATCCTTCTTGGTAATCCAAAGATGGTTCCAAGAAGTTCGTATATCGCGTTCATACTCTCGAGTCAGCCAAGAAGAAATAAAAAGCCTTTTGAATTTCAGCCATTTAACTGGCGCAGTCTTGTTTAATAGAAGCGGGGACCACCAAGTTCGAGCATTCCCCTTAAAGTAAGAGGCAACTCTCCGAATCTCAGAGTGCTTTGAGTAACACCCCCTCGCAAAAGCGATGTCAAACTGTTGTACAAAAGACAAAGCCTTCGAAGCATCGCTATAACCAGAAAAAGTGTCAAATTTAATTGACTGTCCACCTTACTTAAACTCTTGGACTTTCTTTCTTTTGTCTTCCAGAAAGTCATACTGGTTGGTTTTGTAAAAATTCTTCTTCTTTGCATAAAAATTTCTATCATCAGAGTCCGAACTGTCTGTAGACGAGTCCTTTATAGAACTGTCAATCACGGGGCGAGATTTAGACTTCCTTGCCTTTTTCTTGCCCTTTCTGAAGCGTTGCTTTTTGCTTCTCTTTTTGCCTTTTCTGTCTTCTTTGCTCAAGTCAGATGAGCTAGAAGGAATGTTAGAAGAAGAAGAACTAGGTACTCCTTCAAATCAAACACTCTTCTTCTATTTTCTGGCCCGAATAACTCGGGAAGTCAGTGCCTTTCTTCTACTTTTTGTCGTGCTTTTTTGCTTTGTTTTGGGCGTCAAAAAGCTGAGCAATTCGTGCATCAACCACCTCTTTTAATTCTTTCTCTGTATACTTCTTGGGAGTAGGAGGTTTCTTGAGAGCGGGTTTTGGGGGTGGTTTTGCCAGGTCTTCTGCCACCGCGTGTGCACCTCCTCGAAAGAAGTCTTGCTCATATATTTTGCCAATTTTGGGTCCTTGGCAAAATTAAGCATCATCTTCGTTGCATCGCCGATCAATTGTCGGCGCTCCATCTCTTGACGCTCCGCCTGAGTAGGCCGAGGCGGGCCATACTCCTTGCCTGAATCTTCGTTGTGATCCCTTCCCGCATATCTGGATGCAAAGGGAGTCGAATGATCTTTGCCTAAAGCCATAGGTGCCACAGAAAAAAAATAGGGATCGCATTTCCCGTAGAAGAGAAATCGGTCGTGCTCTGATACCACCATAACAGACTTGGACACTCCAAGTCAAGAAATCTACTGCGATAGCACAAACAACCACTTCAAAACAGTTCACAATTCACAATTGATTCGACACTTGCCCGGTGGAGTTGCGTGCCTAGAGATATTGGCGCCAAAGACTGGCACCCCCTTGGGTATTTCTTTTTGTATTGATCTGCAACTCAAAGTACAAGTAAGTCACCGGGACTCACTCTCAGACTCTGCGTCCAGATGCTCTGAGAAGTGAGAGCCCAGAGACCGTTTTAAAAGTTTACAAGGGATGCCAAAAGTAGAGCCCAAAAGCTGAGAATGAAAATCTCTTTTAAACATAGAACTCTTTCTCTCTCTCTTGCCTAGTGTAAAAATAAAGAAAATATCAAAAAGCCCCAGCGTAGGATTTGCGTAGGGTTTTTTTTTTCAACTTGCCATGCGTAGCCAAAAGCAAGCCCAACATTGCCACAAAACCTGTCCGCTTTTCTAACTTGCTACCGCACTGGCGTCCGTACAGCCTGCCACGTGACACTGCCTCCACAGTTTTTGAGTACATCCAGCCACGTCAGCATTTAGGGATTCTCTGTAGGAAATTATTCAGCGAGCAGCCACATCATCATCTCTGCCAGATGGTGTGTGTGTACTGGGCAGCCATGTGACACCCCAGGGCAGTGGACTATGTCATGGCACATCCTAGCTTCATTCCCTGCATTCACGATTTCACAATAGGACCAAGACCAGTGGGTGTAGTAGTGGATCATGCTCTCTTGACACTTTACGTCTTCCTTTCAGTATAGTACAGCCCAGGTGTAAGGAGGGAGGACACATACCCGCTATACATTTACACTAGAGATTGACTGTGTTTATACAAAGGAGATCTATTGTCGTCTATGTACAACATCCGGGCTAGGAATCTCAGTGGAGGAGATCACCACTTTACTGACTGAGATACTGCATGATGCAGCAGCAGAAGCATACCCACACACTTAGCCTAATCAGAGACGCCATTATGAGACCATGCCTCAAAACAGTTTAAATGACGAGTAGTGTAGAGAGATGAGAGCACAACTTGAGAGAGATATGCTCCTAGGGGTCATCAATCACAGACAATCTCGGATAGCCTTTAGGCACCTTCTGCGACGGAAGAAGCCAGCATTTTTAGCTCAAATGGAACGAGACTTATACCAGTTGTTCTTGAGTAGAGACTCAGGAGAGGCATGGTGTTTCTTTCATGAGCACTCCCCTCTCCCAGTGATTACTTCTCCTGATGTGTGGGGTCAATATGCAACATCCTTATATACGGTCCCTAGACAGACACCCCTTCTAGATCCTTCCAATTCATGCACATCTACGAGTACCTTCTTTACCACTGAGATGATAAAGACGGCCATTGATAAGATGGGGACAAGAATGGCATATGATCATGATGGTCTAGTAGCAAAGCACTATATACATGCTAGAGATATGCTGACATAGGTTCTTGTAGTTCTCTTCAATCGTGTCATGTGTGAGGGTCTACCTGAGACTTGGAGACTCTCTACTATTGTGCCTATCTTCAAGGCAGGTGATCCTACGGAGCCTGGAAACTACAGTACTATTATGATTGGACACAGGCACGGTTGTATGCATCTATCCTTGAGCAAAAGCTGAGCAAATGGGCAGAGAGTGAGGGCATACGGGCAGCGGGACAAGCCGGTTTTAGCAGAGGCTTCTCCACTCTTGACCATATTCTGACACTCAGAGCCATCATTGAGGAGGGTAGGGCACATGGAAGACGGATTTATTGTAGCTTTGTGGATTTCGGAAAAGCATTTGACATGGTGCCTAGAGCCAGATTGATCCACAGACTACAGGAGATGGAAGTGCCCATTGAGTTGATTTGGGGGATCATGGCTCTATACAGATCAGTGGTGGGACATGTACGGACTCTAGAGGGGATATTCGATATAGTTCAATCCACTATCACTACAAGAGGTTGTGTGCTCTTGTGACGCTGTTAGCGACGGAAATACACTAGGTTTTTATAACCCCCAGCGTCGCTAAAACCGTCGCTACGAGCGTCGCTATATAGAGACGCTCATAGCGACGGTTAGACAGAAGACTATAGCGACGCTCATAGCGACGCTACAGAGCCATAAATAGCGACGGTTATAGCGACGCCCGAGAGAATTTTTTTTTGGTGGCAGGGCATTGAATGCCCTACCACCCATCAACCATATTGTACTTGATTCACTTTTTAAAAAAAGTGCAAGGGTAGATAGTAGACCCAAAATAGTCACCCACAAGACGCATTGTTTGCAAAATTGACGATTGTACACATCATAGGCAAAATGAATTGATTGGCAAATGTAATAATGACAATTGTACAACATCATAGGCATAAAGAATTGATTGGCAAAAGGAACTGCGGTGACAAATGTAATAATATACATGGTTCAAAAAGACGTATAAAATCCGTCTCATGATACATAAGCTATGAGAAACCCTAAACTAATGCTATCTAGCTACGGCTAAACTGACGTCGTCTAGTCAGACGTCTCATCGCGTCCAAGCGGCGTATCTGTCGGATTCTGCAAAAAAAGACAAGAAGACAGCTTTCAGTAAGTATAAACATATAACGACATTTATAAAACAATACAAAAAATAAAAAAGAGTAAACCCTAATACTAACCATGCCGCCGCGAGAACTGAGGATGTCCATCAGGGCGTTTAAGCCCTTCCTGCCTGCGTACTCGTGCTCGTACGGTGTGGGATCACGTCCTGTCATTGACCACTGTCAAAACATACAAAGATTTCATTATGTTAGAATTAAAAAACTCATAAACCCTAAACTATCGAACATAAAGAGCAATGCGAAAACACTTACAAAATCGGCCACAAATGATGCCCATCCACCGCTCCCCAAGTGGTGCGAGCTCCCTGCCTCTACTCGCGCTCTGGCTGCATCCTTTTGTTGCTTCCACTTGTCGGGATTCTCGCGCGCTGCTTTCTTCGCATTCTTCCAATCTTCTTTGGCCAGCCAATCTGGCCTGTTCCACCCATTCTTGATTGCTTTTTGCACTTCGGAACGCTTGTGTTTGCAGTATTCGCGCATTCGAATCTTCATCAGGTCTTCATTGAAGCGCTGATCCCGTGTTGGAACGGGAAACTCATCATGAAGTATGCTGATGACTCTGTTTTTTAAATCACTTGGTACTTCACTCCATTTGTTTAGTATGTAGTGTCTAAACAGCTGAGAGCAAAGACCACGCATGCGCGAGATCACCTTCTTGCCGTCATCATCCATGATGATGCTGCCGCTGAAGTCGACGGAGTAAGACAAGCCCTCTGGCCGGTGACGCGTGAACCTGGGTGTCCCGGCAGGGGTCTCTAGCGGCGTGTCGATGGGGGTACAGACGTCAGGTGTCTCCACCGGCGTCTGGGCCCCGAAGCGAGGAGTGTCGAGTGGGGTGGCTCCTGGCGGAGTAGGTAGAGGTGTGTAGCTTCTAGGAACAGTCAGCCGTGCAAAACCTGGCGTAGATGGCAATGCTGTGGCTGGTGTGGGGGCGGGCAAAGAAGGGGAGGGTAAAGAGCCTCGTCGAACACGAGGCGGTGTGGAGGCATCGGTGGCGGAATCCCCACAACAACCGCCACCGCCACCACTAGAGCGTCGGTATCTAGACGAGTGTGAAGATCGTCTCGTCGACGCCGAAGCTTCAGAGCGCGCCGAATGCTCCGAAAGAGAGGGGGATGCGGATGGAGTAGGAACGCACGATGATGCGCCAGAGCGATGATGCTCCACGTACCACTGTCTCTGCTGCGGTGACAAAGAAGAAAGAAACTCCTCATCATCCATACCTGCATTAAACACACGAATATTTAAACTTAATATTGAATGAATAGAGTAGAAAATGACGCAAAGACCATTAAATACAATGACGTAATGACGCATATAAATACAATGACGCAATGAATTGAGTGATAGAAGAGGCAAGTCGAAAACTCAGAATTTTCAATCAAAAGATGTGAGCGCGAGTAGAAAAGAGCGTTATACACCATGGAAGGTACTTAGAGAGCCAGAGCTTTTACAACACGGAGCAAAATTGTTCAAATACAATATTTGTGGCTTTAAGAGATCTCTCTCTCATCCTCGCATAACTCAGCATAACTTCCTATATCTATAAAGAGCTCTCCGTTTAAACACATATCCTCTGTTTCATTTTGTAGCTCCTCTGCATGCACCCCATATAGAGTAGTAGCATCTTGATGCTCGTCTGGCACCACCGCAGCGGCTCCTCAAAATCTCTTGCAGCGTGCCGAAGTAAGTGAGTTCCGCCACCACAGGATCTGCATCAGAGGAACGTTGTCGACTAGACTGTTCAAATTTTGCCATGATTCCACAATCTTGAGTAAAACGCTTTTTGTCGATTCGTTCCACCCTAAAATGTCGACCTTTACACCATGCTGCTGTGTATGACTTATGCGCTTTTCAATTGGTTGTGCAACCATCTTAAGCTCATGAAGGTTGGTAGGCTCTCCAGAACCGCTGGATAGTGCATCGGTGGTCGTCTTCCCCGTCTCCACTCGATTCGTGCCCTTTGTCGCTCTTGCTTTGCATCCTCATATTGTGAAATCCACTTTTGCATCACTGGATTGTGAAGCATGAAAAATCGGTTGATTTTAGCCTCTAGATCTTCCGTCATCTTCTTCTCAACACCGAGATTGCACATGACAATCCCAGATATGTGCTCATCATCTATGGTTCGCCATAGCGTGTCCCGGGCTTTATCAAATCCGTCTAGCCACTCTCCAATGTACACTAGGGACTCTGATACCAACCAACCTTCTGCCATGCTACCCTCCGGACGTGCCTTTTGATGCACATATCCCTTAAGCGTTTTCATGAAACGTTCTAAGAAGAACATCCATCTGGAATGAACTGTGCCAGCTATTTCCACCTCATCAACTATGTGAACAAGAAGATGCACCTGAATGGTTAGCATGGTAGTAGGAAAATGTTTCTCAAACATGCACACAAGCTCCGCAACATTTAGTTTGGCGAATGGTATGGAGTCTACGTTGATCTCCTTTTGTGAGATCCATTGCACCAGCTTTGCAAGTTTGTAGATTGTGTTACGGATGTCGAGAGACAAACATCCCTCAATGGCAACCAATAAAATAAACTGTAAAGTATGTGCAGCAATGATATTAAAGTCCACATTTTATGCAATGATATTAAAGTCCACTATGAACGTACCTGACACATTTTATGCCAATCGTGTGACTTCAAACCGGTAAGCTTTCCTTCTTTAGTAAAACACGTTCGGAGCGAGTGCATTACACCAGTGGGGGTCCGCAAAGATCGAATGGTCTCTTTTACTTTGCGTTCTTGGGCTCCTGTGAAAATCCATGGTGCTTTAGGGAGTTTTATCGATCCATCAGACGCTGTTTGCGGCCAATATTGCTCCATACGATTCACATTTCTAAGGTCAACTCTGGCTCCCAAAGTATCTTTCTTGCCTATCAGATGGTCCCATAGTAGATTACCCACATTCTTGAATATGTGCATTGGATCGAGCAAGTGATTGATCATGAGTCAGGGCCAGTATGGTAACTCGTACCATAGAGATAGTCTCTTCATCCCTGGAGGCAATCCGTCATCGCACATCTCCTTCTGCTCTAACCATGCTTGTGCAGACATCCTTGGTGGCTCTCTTCCCAAAAAGCCGTCGCGTAACACATGATTCTCTGGAAGATACGCTTGATGACCTTCATAGATTTGCTTCTTCAGTGAGGGTGCCCTACGTGCATTCAGTCTAGGTCCACATGTGACACATGCTCTGTATCCGCTTGTTTGAAGCCCTGCATGTATACACATGATAATAGATCAACTATGGGAAAAAACAAGATTTACAGTGTCTAAGTGAGCAGTGTCAATAGATCACCTGAGCATTCTGTTAGCTTGGGATAGTCATGCATGGTCCACATTAGAATGCCTCTGATCAAAGCATTCCGTCGTCCTGTGTGTCGGCTCATATCCACCACCTCTATGCCAATCCACAATTGTTGTAGCTCTTCCAATAGTGGACGAAGATACACATCCATATTCCCCACTTTATATCGCCCTGGCACAATCATGCTTAGCCATAGGTGCCCCTTCTTCGTAGTCAACCACGGGGGAATGTTGTAGTTGACGATGACAACGGGCCATACACTGTAAGATGTTGATCTTTGACCAAATGGATTTACGCCATCCATAGCCAGGCCTAAGCGCAAATTTCGAGCTTCCCTGGCAAAATCCGACCATGTTCCATCTATATGTTTCCAGGCTGCGCAATCTGCAGGAATTCGTAGCACACCATCCGAAGATTTATTCTCCTCATGTCATGATGCTAGGGCGGCCATGGACTTACATTCGAAGAAATGCTTGATGCGAGGAAGCATAGGAAAATGTCGCAAAACCTTTTGTGGAATTTTTGTCCCGTGGAGATCTACTCGATATCTTTCGGAATCACATTTCGGACACTTCTCCATGTCTATGTATTCCCCTCTGAAAAGAATGCAGTCATTAGGACAAGCGTGGATAGAATTGTAATCCATCCCCAAGTTTCGCAAAATCTTTCTTGCTTCATCTCAGGAATCTGGCATCACATTGTCAGCTGGTAGTATGTGCTCTTTCAGCAATCTACACAACATAAAAATACAATACAGTCGTGTAAAAATCTATCAGATCATTATACATTTAGAGTTTTATTAAAGTAAACTAATTGTAATAGATCACCTGAAAAGCGTTGTGACGCTAGTGTCACTCCATCCAAACTTTGCCTGCATGTTGAGAAGAACCAGGAGTGCTTTCAATCTAGACATACGTGCTCCATTATACAATGGCGTATCGGCTTCACTTTTCATAGCATCATAAATAAGCCTTTCTGAATCCATGATCGTCTCGATCATTTCATCAATCTCGGGCTCAAACATTGCCTCGTTGGGAATGTGCTCTGCATGATCATCCCCCGAGCTGTCAGAGGCTACATCTTGTGGCCTCACATATGCTGCTTGACCAAAGCGCCTGCGAACACGTCTATTGGGTTGCAAGATTGCTGCTTGTTGGCCAGCGTCAGAGTCCGACGAGTTATAATTGGTAACAACTCGATCTATAATAGATGGATCGAACTCGCCAAATTCGCGAACGTGCTGCAAAGAAACACGTCGGTTGGATAGGTGTTTCGGTTGGATGGTCCCACATCCTCGTCACTACTCATAATGAGGATAAAAATCTTATAACCTGGACAACAAACTTAATATTCTATTGGCATTCTTCGTCTTATCTCTCTCTCTCTCTCTCTCTCTCTCTCTCTCTCTCTCTCTCTCTCTCTCTCTCTCTCTCTCTCTCTCTCTCTCTCTCTCTCTCTCTCTCTCTACCTCACATTCTCTAGTCATGTCCAATCCCCGCACACCTCGGTCTAGAGTTGCACGGAGATCAGAACCACCGGGTTATAATCTCGTCTTTATTGGTCAATACCTATATTTGTGGGTACAAGAAATCTACACACCCACGTCTACATGATATTGCATGTAGTGGACAAAACCCCTTTGCCTCTTCTCTAGCTCTGGCACTTCACAGCATCTTAACATCTTTTCACAGTAGATCTTTTCACTGTTCGTCTAACTCTAAACCCTAAACCGTAAGTAATTCTTGCATGGACTCGATCTAACGTAAATAAGCGTAAATCTAAATAAACGTAAATCTAACTAAAAATAAACCTAAATCTAATTTAACGTAAGTCTACATCTAACCTAATCTTTAACGTCTTTTGGGATAGTTTCCTACGACGTTAAAACTCTCTTCTTCTTGTGTGTGTGTGTGTGTGTGTGGGTAAACCTAAATAAACCTAAGTCTAATCTAATAGAACATAAATCTAAATCTAACGTAAATTATGTTATATTAAAAACAAAGAACTAAACTAACAGGGATTATAAGAACCTTAAAACTGATTTAACACATAATTTTTCACATAACTCGGCAAGAGTTGGCATTCTCATCACTATAGATGTGAGAGTTAACTTCCGGCGGTGACGCTGCCTCATCTCCATCCACATCTGACGACAGCAATTGGCCCTTTAGACCGTTCTTGCTCTTGTTACTAACTTTGAAGTTGCTGTTGAATGACTAGAGGTTGTCTAGATGGTCATTGTGTCGGGGATGTAGTGACTCTTGCCGCCCTGAAGATCCACCTTCTTCCCTATCTTCTGAAGACATTTCACCAGTACTTTTGGATCGGAGCCCACCATGAGTGAAGGCAGCAATACCCTATATTCCATTGAGGGCTTTCTTCACCCGCTTCATGCAGGCATCGCAGTCAATGGAGACCTAAATCTAATCTAATATAACGTAAATCTAAATCTAGCGTAAATAAACGTAAATCTAGTTAAAAATAAACATAAATCTAATCTAATTTAACTTAAATAAACCTAAATCTAATTTAACGTAAGTCTACATCTAACCTAATCTTTAACGTCTTTTAAGATAGTTTCCTACGACGTTATAACTCTCTTCTTCTTGTGTGTGTGCGCGTGTGTGGATGTGTGTGCCAATAAAAAGAGATAAATGGTATAACCTTTCTATCACCCATGCCAAGTATGATAGATTGATTATGCCATTTCCCTCTTGAATAATAGGTCTTGAGTTCAACTCCTCGTCGGCTAGATCTTTAGGTCTTTTAATTTTAATTAGTTTCCTATGACGTTAAATTAGTTTCTCTCTCTTTCTCTCTCAATGTGTGTGCGTTTTTTGGATCGTATGCATGTTTTCTCTCTTTTTTCCTCTCTCAATGTGTGCGTTTTTTGTTTATGCATGTTCTCTCTCTCTTTTCCTCTCTCAATGCGTGCGTTTTTTGTTTATGCATGCTCTCTCTCTCTTTTCCTCTCTCAATGTGTGTGTGCATTCTTTGTTTATGTATGTGTGTGTGCGTTTTTTTTATGTTTGTACTCTCTCTCTCTCTCTCTCTCTCTCTCTCTCTCTCTCTCTCTCAAAAACACTATGTGTGTGTGTGTATGTGTGTGTGTGAGAGAGAGAGAGGGAGAGAGAAAGAGGGGAAGGGAACATGAGAAGGAGGAGAGGGAAGGAGCATACCTGGCTCTCCTTCCTCTCCTCGTGTGTGTGTGTGTGTGTGTGTGTGTGGAGAAGAAAAAGAGAGAGAGAGAGAGAGAGAGAGAGAGAGAGAGAGGGAGAGAGTTACCTGCTCCTTGCTTGAGGGCGCTGAAAAACTCAGATCTGAGATCTGAGTTTTTGGGCGCGCTCGGTTATTTTTTTAGCCCAGCCGGCGTCGTTATGAGCGTCGCAAATTTACAAAGAAATTTGCGACGCTCATAGTGACGCCGGGATTTTTTTTTTTAGCGTCGCTGTGTGAGCGTCGCTAATATGAATAGCCTCTTGTAGTGTATTGGAGTGAAACAAGGCTATCCATTGTCTCCTACTCTATTTGGTATGTATATAGATGAGGTTTTTAATTACATTGACAGAGAGGGTGATAGAGGTGCCCAGCCTCCAAGGACATGGATTCCATTTTTATTATATGCTGATGATATTGTGTTGATCTCTAACTCACCGGAGGGTATGTAGCGACACTTGGATGCATTACATAGCTATGCGGAGGATGGTGGATTGTGTGTAAACCTTGGTAAAACCAAGGTTATGGTGTTTAACACCACACCGCAATGGATCAGGAGATCAGCACCTACATTCACTTATTGTCAGGAGATTGTGGAGTATACAGATGCATACACTTATCTTGGGGTAGTCATCACTGGGCCAAAGTTTTCTTTGAAGAGAGCAATAGAGACTAGACTGACCAGAGCGTATGCGGCCTTGGGAGGATTGGAGAGGATGTGTTCGCAGGTTCAATTCCAGGAACTCTGAAAAAAGCTTTGGCTCTTTGATACCTTGGTAGCTTCAGCTATACTCTATGGGGTTCGGGCTTAACAACTTTCTGTGGGTCAGAATGGGTGGAGAGGTATGGAGAGGCCCTTGGTATCTATGATCTCTCGGCTGATTAGAGCCAAGGTCTTCGTGCCACTGGAGATCATTAGAGCGGAGTTGGCGCCCTTCCCTATGGAGATGGAGGCACTTACTAGATCAATCTCCTTTATGCATAGCTTATGGGATACTACCACAGACAGATATGTTAGATTGGCCTTGAGTCCTCCAGACAATTAGCTTTATAGGGGGACACATCATGCTGGTATGCACAGATGTCATCATGGTTCTAGATACATGGCTTCAACATGGACATCTTGCCTCCCTTCCAGCACTCCCTTGATGCACCATCGTTATCTCTTACATGGGTGGAGATTACTAGACTCATTCGCCAGGACATGACCCAATCGGACACCAAGAGGACATGGATAGAGCCGACCCAGGGGTTGGGTACAAAGATGGCTTTCTATAGAGATCATCTTCTTCAACTCACACGGGATGGGTTTGTGATTCATCCTAGCTATATGGATATACATCTATCTCATGGGTTACAGTGTGCCATTGGTCAGATACAAACATGTTCACACCAGCTTGATATTGAGACTGGTAGATTCAAAGGGAGATCAGCAGCTAGCAAAATATGCCGCCTATGCCATACAGAGCCAGAGACGGAGACACATTATAAATGTTAGTACACAGTGCATTACAAGATACAAGGTCGCTTCCACTCCCCATTCAGAGAAGGCTTCGGACCCTTCTCGAGAGTCATGAGCTATGAGGACCAGAGATGTGTTTGCTTGTATCTACTTGAGTTACACAGACACAGAGATAGTTTACTGAGGAGATCTGGAGAGAGACAATCCCAGAGACAGATTATTGATTTCTTCACAGAAACACTGGACAGATAGAGGAGCAGCAACCACTGCAAAGCTCAACTCATACTCACACCCGTGGTACTCTCATTGAACAGCGAACTAGGGAGATTGAGATGTCTGCGATTGAGGAGAGGAGCTTCACAGCATCAATAGAGACTACAACAGAGGATTCGAGCCATACTATCTCGACATCCAGAGTACAGATGAGGATGGATCCATCACCCATTGTATCTTTCTCTTTTATTGCGCACCCATTATATCAATGACCACACATACCCCAGACGGTTCGAGCTACCAGTACTTCTAGATTCATTTTAGTATTTCTTTTTTTGTACTCAGACACGGTACCACATTCACAAGTTTGTAACGAATTGGTCTCATAGGTTATTTTGGCCTTTTGAAGACGTTAATATATCATTTCATTTCAAGAGGACAAGCTAGGTAGTCTCAGAGACAAATCACAGACTTCTTTAGAGCAGACACTAGACACCTAGAGGAGCTACCACCACAGCAGAGCTCGTTGCCTTACACGAACTGCTGACGTGTCAATCCACTGAAGAACGGAGCTACCGGCCAAGGGGCCTAAACCCTAAGAAGAACAAGTAGCAGAAGAAGAAGAAGTCCTACCAACTTATGGGGACGCCGTTCGATGGGGCCCCAATGACATAAAGGGATTAAAATAAATCAGGACACATACACTCTCACACAAAGCTGATGACGTGGCAACTGTACGGAAGTTCCGTAAATTACGCTTGCAGCTTTTGGCATTGCTTTTGGGACCAGAAGCTTTTGAGTTTTGAAGGCTTTTCACTGTAACTGCTTTTCAGGCCAAGGGCCTTTAAACATGAGGTTAGGGCTCATTCTTTGGCATGCTTCTTGGAGAAGGTGCAGAGTCTGGAGTACCGACTTGTAGTGTGCTGATGTAATATAAAAAAATACTGAAAGGGGCGCCAAGGTTTGGGGCCAATACTCTCTGGGGTGGAATTACGCCACTCTGTGTCGTGTGTCGTCTCTCTCTTTCAATTCAGTTGTTATTGAAGTGCTAAAATTCTGTTTAGTCTGTTCTTTTCTATTGGCACGTGGTGCCCGTCTTGTGACAATGGTATCATAGCATCAGGCGTGTGTTTTTTTGAAAGCATACCGGTCCCACAAAAGAGAGCCGACCCCGGACTTTTGGAATTTATTTGAGGTATATTCAGCCTCCGACCCCGGACTTACAAGTCACTCCCACCCTTACTTCATCGCGCATCGGGCGTGCTCCCGTCTTCATCACTCTATCTTACAAGGCATAAGCCATAAAGAACCCAAGACTTGGAGTTCATGGATTCAGCAAAATATTTGCACTTTCTACTCAACGAACTTCACGACATTCTTTCACGGCATCCTCAACAGAATATTCCGATGCTGAAAAGTTTTCAACAATTTTTGAACTACATGTTACCCCCTGTGATGCCCCAGGTGGTACCTCCTCCATCGGCATCAGAATGTACAAGAGCTTCCAACCGGCAACCTTCTCAACCGTTCTGTTCCGATCGGGGGAGTTTTCAGTTACATGGTGCAACCATCTGACCCTGATTCAGTGCAACCGCCTTTGCCACTGCCTTTGCCCCCAACCTCCACTACCACCAGGCTACAATGGTTGGAGCCCATATGGATACCCTTATTATCCATACCCTGGATATGCGCCTAACCAACCCAAAGATTTCAAAGATGGAGGCACGACAGTCAAATTTTTCATTTTTCCGGGGTGAAAGATTGCAAGAAAGCATTGCAGTTCCTACAGCAATTCGCCAACATCTATGCTTTAGGGAACTATACATAAGAATCCAAGATTTCTCGAGCAACGGGATTTCTTAAAGATAATGCTATGCAATGGTGGAGTTCAATCGCGACACAACCGCATGCTCTAAGGACCTGCCAAGCTTTCAAGACAGTTTTTGCACGTAGTTACATGACTTCTATGTTTGAAGTCCGTATTTTGGCAGAGTGGGGCAACTTGAAAATGCTTGACACCGAAACCATGGACAAATATAACCAAAGGTTTCTCGACGTGTACCATCCGGTGTCCTTCTTTAGATTTGTTCCCTTGGAGGCCCAATGTGAGCGATACACCATTGGACTATCATCACCATTGCAAGAATATTGTCTATCCAAGCAAGTCTCACCATGCAAGAACTTATGGACCATGCCACAGTCAGCTACAAACTGATGAAGGGAAAGCTAGAGTTTACCACAGAAGAATATCTAGCCACTAACCACAACTCTTGCCAACAAAGAACAAATTCTCAAGAGTCTTGTGAAAGTCAACCACAAAGGCCTCGTTTGACACCTCAACAACGAGACACCTTACTACAAGAAGGCCAATGTGTTGGATGCTTTAAAACAGGACATAACTATTTTGGTTGTCCCCAACGCACTAACAGACCTGCGGAGCGGACTCCCGCGTCGACGGTCGACAGAAACCCAGGACCATGTACAGCCAAACGAGCTAAACCGTCTATTGAATTAGTACCTAACATCTATGGCATACGCCTTGAAAGGACAAATGAATTGTATCGAGCATATGGCAAAGGCAATGGCTTCAAAGCCCTTATTTTCTTTGACCCAGGAGCTACAGAGAACTTCATCCATCCACAATTCTTGAAGCAGGTGGACTTTGATTATGATGCAGAGGGTGGAGAAATTGAAGCTGAGCTAGCCACAGGGCAAACTCAGAAAGTGGTACCACTCATTGGTGCTCTTCCAGTGACTATCCAAGATTATCATGGAAAAGCCGATTTCCACACTATGAAGTTGGGCAATTGTGACATTCTATTAGGCATGCCTTTGCATGACAAGAATGATGCGACTCTCCAGGTTCGAAACCAAACCATCACCGTGATGTAGAAGGGCAAGCCAGTTGTCCTCAAAGTTTGGTTGTTCAAACAAAACCCTGAATGAACTCTCTAGTTGTTTTATAGTTAGATACTTTTTTTTTCCAAGAAAAGATCCTTCTATTAGTTAATGAAACTGCCCATAGGGCTACAACCACTCTTGAAGAGAGGGCTACAACAACCATGATGGGGAGACTCTCCCAGTGAAAAAACAACATATGTACAATGAGGCTAAATCAAAAGATGAGAGGAGGGAAAATCCACACAGGTGGTCGGTAGTGCCATCGGAGTACACCCTGGACCATGGTGTAGAAAGGCCCAGGACGCCAAAGTCGAAGGAAAGCCTCTCTGCGCTCCAGCATGCGCTCGGAGCTGCCTTGTAGTCTCTCGGGTTGTCCTCTGAGACTGTGGATTAGCTCTAGCCAAGATTGCGAACAGTCTCTGCTGGTGGCATAGGGCGAGCCTCAAAGATGCGGAATCAATGGGCCCGCCAGATGAACCAAAGTGCCAGGCCACTGATGAGCTCCCAACACTCCTCTCTCTCACTGCACCACTCCTGTGGGGTAAGCTTTGTGGCAGGCTGGAGTGTAGGTTGCCCCCCTTGCATCACTATCATCCTGCTGGCAGAAGATAGCTCAAACTGAAGTGTCGGGCCCATGAGGTGGATCAAGCTGCTACTCCCCAAGTGCACTGTCGAGGCGTGGAGAGAGCAGACATCATCCGAAGAACACGAAGCCACACCTGTTGTACCAAAGGACAGTCCCAAAGACAGTGATGCTGACTCTCCACAAGATGGCCACAAGCTGCACATGCGACCAAGAGACCACTATGCACTAGCCAACTCCCAAGTGATGTAGCTCTGTGTGCAACCAACCACTGAAACAAGGTGACTCGCCTCGGCTGTCTGGAGTTCCACAACCTTCCCAAAAGGCTACCAAGAACTCAACTGTGAGACCCTCCTCCTGCCAACGAGGTGCTGCAGCGGGCGGGCCTCTCTCCGTGCTGCTAGTATGTGACGTCCCAGTCGAATAGTGTACTGAAAGAACGGGACACCTGGGTGGTCTGTAGAAGAGAAAGGGTCCCTCCAAAGCCACCCTCTACGATCCCACTGTACTCGTTCCAATGGACAACACTTCCAAGCCCACAGTCTCCAGTGTCTAGTCTCAAGAGCTGCTGGGTCAGGATCAATGATACAAGTCCCCCCACAGATGCCCACCACTCGGATCCTCTGAAAGCAGCACTCTGCCACTTGTGGGGCCTCTACTACAACTCACTGTAAGCGTCCCTCACCCTGTAACTCAAAAAAAAGGGATGGAACAGTCTCTGAGCGGTCCGAGACCGAGATGAGAACCTCCAGTCGTGTGAAGGCTCCCATCCACCTGGGTGCTACTGGCTCGAAAGGTTTGAGCCACTCAGCTGGAACTGCCTCTAAGGTGTCCTGGCACATGCGTGCACCCCTCTCATGCCCTGTAGCTGGAAACCTTGCAACTCCTTTGAAAAGCCTGAAAACTCTAACTAGTCACCTAAAGAGCGCGCTGGACCCACTGCCATGGGACCCAATGAAACGTGAGGCCGACTACCAACCAAGTGGCCTCTCTGAGTGCTAACCATGGGGTTCCAAACAAGGGGCTATTGTAGGTGCTCCTCCGTGCAAGTAGGTTGTCACTGCTCCAGGCCTCGTCACAAGTGCTCCCAAGATCAAAGAAGACTCACAGCGAAGCGGTCCTCCAGTCTCCTGCTCAAACCAACTCAGGGCATCTCTGTGAAGATCCATCTGGTCGAAGGTCACCAGGGGCCTCCAGCCTGAGGCACCCTAGCACGAAGCCACTGTAGCAAGAACTCCTTCCAAGGCTCCTCACCTAGAAGCAGTCCTCGCACTATGAACTTCCCAAGAAGGGCTCTGCTCTGCTATGCTAGGTCAATGATCCCAATCCCTCCCTGTGAACAAGTAAGAGTGATGACCTGCCAAGCCATTTTGGCTCGGGCTATCTGAGTGTCACGTCCTGACCAAAGGAAGTTCTTGACAGCCTCTCTCCCTGGCTGATACAAGAACTCGAGAAGATCCAGCAAGAAGTGATGTACCACATAGTCTACAACAACACCTGGTTGGCCACTACTACTCTGCCAGCCAAACAAAGTCGTGATGAGCTCTAGTGTAACAAATTCCTCTTGATAGACAGGAGGAGGGGAGCAATCTGCTGCTCGAGAGACAAGCCCAAACCAACCTGGCAGCCCAAGTACCGAATTGCAGTCCCTGGGGGAATCCACCTAAAACCCTCTCCTGGCATCCAATCGGGCACAGGAGCACTACCAACCGAGAAAGCCACTGTCTTTCTCCAATTGATTAGTGTGCCAGATGCACAATAGAAGGTCTCAAGAGCCTGCTCACACCTGTGAAGATTGGCCTCCTGGCCATCCAAGTACAAGGCTAAGTCGTCAGCAAACTCACCGTCCAGAAGCTCATCTCCCCGAATAGGAAGTTCTAAGCCCCGCAAACCAACCTTCTGCGACACCAAGAACCTGCTCATCGCCTCAGCATAGAACAAAAACAGGAAGGGGGCAAGAGGGCAGCCCTGTCTGATCGAAAGTGTGAGCATGAAACGATCGCCTGTACCTCCTGACAAAAGTACCTGACTGTGTGCTTGTCTGTACAAAGCTGACACCCCTCTAATCCAAGCATCTGAGAAGCCCATCCTGCGTAGAGTGCCCTCCAGAAAGTCCCAGTCAACTCTGTTGTAGGCCTTCTCAAAATCAAGAAGAAGAATCACCAGATCCTCACCACGAAGCCTCGCTAAAGTAGAAGCCTCCCAAAAAGTAAAGATGTTGTCAAGGATACTACGCTCCTTGACAAAACCAGTCTGGGTCCCATGTATAAGGCTCGCTAGCAGACAGTAAGAACTCTGATGTTTAGGCGCCTTGGTGCAATTATGAACATGTGTGTTGAAGGTGGAGCTTCAGAGGCTATTGCATTAGATAACATAAAAGATAGTGTTGTAGATTTCTTAAGGGATTTTGCACATGAGAATGCCTTCATCGAATATTTTTGCACTTATTGGGTGGGAAAAGTTGGTAAGTTTGATTTCTAACTTAAGCTCTTGATATCTACCTAAAAGTACTAATGTTCTATGGTGCTTTTGTGAAATCATTTTCTATGCTCTTGTAGAGATGTGGGCAAGAAGTGTGAGGATGCTTCCCCATGCTAATCAAGACACGAATGGAGCCATAGAACCGTATCATACGACATTGAAGTCAAGATTTTTATGTGGCAAGAAATATATATGGGGCCATAGATTTGATTGGCTTTTACATAAACTAATGACCTCATGTTTACCTTATTTTTGGTACATAGATGAAGCAAAGAAAGGTGGATTTGTTAGAAACAAAGTGATATAAAAATTGATTGAGCATTCAATTGAAAGGGCTCAAAGTATTCCGGATGGCGATGTGGCCTTTTTTCAAGAGGCTTCTAGTGTTATCGCAAAAATCAAGAGCCAATCTTCTCGTGGTGGTGTGCATTACCTTGTGTACAATGCCGATTGTGATTGGGGATGTTGCCATTGCATATAGGCAATGAAGGGTAATATGTGCAAGCACCAAGTCAAAGTGATGCTACTCAAGGGTTTTAATTTGAACACTATTGTGGGCAAGTGACTTAACTTGTATAATGATGGATAGGACAATCTTATTGATTCTTCTAGTAAGTCACTCATAATGGCTCATAGTGGTGATGAGATAGACTTATGTCAAATGGGTATGAAAGAGAAAACCATAAAGAAACCAATTGGGGCCCAATGCTATGCACATGCTCTTGATATGGTGAAAGTGAATCCGGGTTTACAAGCACACTTTGATGTTTTGAAGCAAAGGGTATTGCCCCATTTTCAAGAAGTGCAAGCAAAAGGATTGGATGGAGTTTTACATCTCGCAAAAGACTTTCAACCAATAAAAGATGGATTTGGTAACTCTATACAAGGAGCGAAGACATTCATTGAATGTCATGTGAGAAATATGACCTCAACAACAATGACTTGTGACATGGCTATGTCATTTCCATGACCAATTGCCAAGAAAAAGTGATCAATGCAATTTACATTAGACTCCCATGCTTTGTTAGAAGGGGATATTGATTGTTGATGGCTATAGTGTTGAATATCTGTTGTGTTTGCATAGCTTCTCTTTCGTCAATTGTGATTTCTTTTTCTTATTCTGATCTCTTTTTATTTCAAATTATCCATATGCCTCCTTTGTGGGTAATTTGTGAAGTGTAGTGAGGAAAGTGGGGGAAAAGGAGATGAAGTGTAGAAGTAGGGATGTGTGTGTGTGTGTGTGTGTGTGAGAGAGAGAGTCCAAAAATTAAGGTGGGTAAAGATGGAAAAATTTTGTGTGTGTGTGTGGCAAGAGGGGGGGGTGTTGTTGGCCTTGATGGCTAAACTCTCTCTCTCTCAATTTCATTCAAATGCAGTTGAAATTTGGTAATACTCTCTCTCTCTCTCTCTCTCTCTCTCTCTCTCTCACACACACACACACACACACACAATTTTATTCGTTGGTAATTTAATTAGAGAGGTGGACATGCATATTTTTCATAGCACTAGAAAATATATTTTTTGAATTATTAAAATCATTTTATGTAGTTAAACTTGATTGTAGCCCAATACGTTTGAAGAGCGTCCTTATTTCTTTCGGGTAAGATAAATATTTTTAGCGAGCTCGAGTTTTAGTGTAAATATCGGCAAATGCTTCAAATTTTAGTGTAAATACCGACGGCAAGCTTGGGTTTTGGTGTAAATACCGGTAATGGTTTAAATTTTTGGTGACCCTGAGGTTTAGTGTAAATATCGGCAAATGCTTCATATTTTGACCTTAAAAGCTTGTGGGTGTCCTTTTTTTTGTGTTTGTTAAGAAATTTTTTTTTGGCAAAGATGCAAAGGGTTCAAATTTTGACCACAACGAAAAAGTTTGAAGGCTCTCTCTCTCTCTCTCTCTCTCTCTCTCTCTCTCTCTCTCTCTCTCTCTCTCTCTCTCTCTCTCTCTCTCTCTCTCTCTCTAGGTAAAGAAGGGCTGCGACTTGGGAGCCTGCAAGTAAATAAAGTAGGGTATGTGTGAGCATTGAGCATCGCCATCTGAAAACAGTCTGTGTGCCCTTGCGATAGAATCTACAGCGTAGCTTTTCGAGGTCTCGTCCGGGTTGCAGATCCTCGCTTATATTTCACACGGGCATGGGAGGAGATGGGATCTATGGTGGGATGATTGAGGACTGTAGATCCCGGGCTTCCGTGGACAATGTAAACTTGGAAAAAAATGTAAACTCGGGTACCCGAGTTTACTTCGCCCCTGCCCCCCCCCCCCCGCCCCCGGGATTGAACCCACAACCTAGGGTTTGAGGGCCATGTGGCCTATCCACCATGTCTGCGCACGTCACGTGTGGATTGTACACGTTTCCATGGAGTTTTGACGTGCAAAAGTATCGGAGCGACCAAAAATAAACTCGGTGTTTTTCAAAAATACCCGAGTTTACTTTTGCGACAAGATCTATGGCGCGCGCCTAATGTAGGGGCCCAAAAGTGATGGGAGCCTTTGATCCCATCTCCCATGCCCATGCTAGATATAGCTGAGGCTTGCAGCTTTTCGAGGTTGTACCAATTTGCCAAAGTCAAGGCGGAATGGCTCAGAGCGGCGCGCACCAGGCGGGTAACCGTGATGAGGTGGCAACGGGCACCCTCATGCCACGACACGCTTCTATGTCTCTTTTTTGACATATAGACATATATGGTTGTTATTGTTTTCCTTATGGTTATGGTTATTGCCATTGTCATTGTATAGACATGGTTATGTCTCCTATTCTTGTATAGACATGGTTATGGTTCTTCTTTTGTTTATGGTTATGTTTAACTTTCTGGTTATGTTATTGTCATTGTATAGACATGGTTATGGTTCTTGTTTTGTTTATGGTTATGTTTAACTTTCTGGTTATGCTATTATTAATTTTGTTTATGGTTATGTTTATCTGCATTATGGTTTTGATCAAAGTGGTTATGTCCGGTTATGGTTTTAATTTGGTTATGGTTTTGCACAAATTAAGTTTGTTATGGTTATGGTTTTAAGTTGGTATGGTTATGGTTTTGCAAAAAATTCATTTCATTTCTTTCATTGGCCTTAAATCTCATGTGAGATCCTACATGGATAGCATGTAAGAGGCGTATACATGATATGGTTTTTTTTGAAAAGTTTATGTAAAAACGAAGAGAAATCTTCCGAAATTTCTGTGGGAGCACGATTGATTTTGGTGCTGCTCACTTTCTTGGGCAGAGGACAGGCAGTCTGGCTGTGCCTGTGTCCATCTTTTCACTGGGCACAGGCCTGACTGCTTGCCCAATATTTTTTTTTTCTGTTATGGTCGTCGCTATATGTGTCGTTAAGCCCATCGAAATATGCGTCGATAATATTACCTTTCGACGCTTATATCAACGCATATAGCAACTTTTTTGTAAGGATGCGTATATCGACGGGCTTTTCGACGGGATGCGTCAAAACCTGCGTCGAAGGTCCCCTTTTTTGTTGTAGTGGAAGTTAATATGGGCACAAAAATTCACAATTGTATTGTTGGTTGGAGGCTGTTGAAAAAAGATGTTGTGCTTGGTACTACCTTCCAAATGTGGTGCGTTTGAAAATGCACAAAAAGTGCTTGAGGAGATTTTCGTCTGGAATGTCATCTCTTGAAATGCATTGATTGCAGGGATACACACGACAGAAAGCTCTAGGTTGTTTTTAGGAATGCATCTCTCCAAATTCAGTCTGAATGTGACCTTCTACAAGCCGTTGACATGGTTGAGAGAATTAATGAGGCCATACCTCGTCCGAGGCTCTTGGGGAAGCATGTCATGCTCTAGAGCAAGAGGCTCTTGGGGAAGCATGTCATGCTCTAGAGCAAGTATATCTCTCCAGATTTGGTCACCTATACTTCTTCTTGAAGGCTATGCTTACATCTTGAAGGAATCTTGCTCTATGCAAGAGCTCGAGGAGCTTCGTTTTGGAGTGTGGACTCTTGGAATGCACTAATTCCAAGATTTTCCTTGTGAAGGGTGCTTTGCACAAGGTACATAATTGAAATGGCATACATAATTTCCAATATTTTGCTCATTCTCAATTCGATGCGAAGGCAGATAATGAATCACTCTAGTTTTATTAGCATCTCCTTGCAGGTCACGATTTAAAATCAATCCCAATGGGTAGGATTTGACCTCGTGACATAGAGATGTATAAAGCTCAACCTTAACCACTAGACTATATGCCTGCGCTGGCCTCTGGGGTCCCTTTAAGAATTAAAAAAAAACAACACCCCCCCTTTCTCCTTTACCTTTTTTTGCCCCCACCCTTCCCTATTCCTTTCTCCCCCCCCCCCCAAACTAATTAATGGCTTTCCCTAAAAAAGTCGTTTTGGGCACCTACTAGTTTTATTGTTTGAAAATGCCATCGTGAACTTTCACCTTCTGAACTTTAATAGTTAAAGCTAAAACGCCAAGTCGCAGCGTATTGCAGCTTGCAGGAATCGGAGGAGGATGACAATATTAATATGGCGATGGCAGATCTGGGTGCTCATGGTGCAACCGGCCTCATCTCCTCCAAAGAGGCTATCTTGCACTACGTAGCGGCTACTGCCATTGCTAAAGCTACAAAGGAACCCATGTTTAAGGGAGAGACAAACTACAACCTATATTGGGACAATAGTCAGCTTTACTTCAAGACGATTGAGCTACTGTTAGATGCACGCAACCGGTAGAACCACTCATAAGTCCACAAATGATACCACCAAATATTTCTTATGTAGAGCCTGTAGAAATTCATGAGCCAGAGAGAGTAGCCTATATCTTAGAGGATTGTCCATTTGGGGCAAGCACAGATGACGCTACAAAACCTACATATGTGACTCAAATAGTAAGAAATTGATATACAATAGACGAAAAAACGTGCAAACCAAATTACAAACCAATGGCGCCACCACCAGCTACCCAGTCTCGAAAGGTCCATGCTATGGATGTGGAGGTAACCATTGGGTGCGATTTTGTCCAAACAACCGCAAGAGAACAAAAAACTTTGGATTTTGTGACGGCTATGGAAAAGAAAACTCAATCCAACACTGTGCAAAGTGACCCTGAGAACATGAGAAAGCGACTATGAATGTCATTGGGGTCTTACCTTGTTCTAGTGTATCTGAGTCAGAGCCAATAGCTCTTGTCCAAGTAGTGACTAGAGCTTGAGCTCAGGAAGCAGCTTAAAACATGCAAAGAGTATAGGAATCAAAACCTATAGAACAATCTGAGTTTGAAAGCTTGTCATTAAGGACTCAACAAAAATCATGGAAGGCAAAAAGAGACAAAATGAAAGCGAAGAGGTTGAGGGAAAAGAGATCCTTAGAGACATAACTAAACCAAACAAGGGAAGAACTTGAATGTGAACAAGAGAGTAAAGAGCAAGTTAAGGGATTGGAGGAGTTAAAAATGGTATTGGGTAGTACATTGAAAGATAAAAACCAAAAGCCTAAAATTGCCGGATTAAAATTGCCATGATCATTGTCAGTGCGCACGTGGATGCCCGACATCGGGCGATGTACGAGAAGGTATTGCATTGGTCACTGAAGAGCTACGTCGATGTTCGATGCTTCCATGCCATCGATCATCAACCAAAAGGGAAGGGGAAGAGGGAAGAAAGAGAAAAAACTTAAATGAAATGTTATAATAAACATTTGCAAAAGTCCAAAATTAAATGTGAGGCAAAATTGATACGATTTGTGTGAATGTAATCCAAGGACTGAAGCAAATTAAAATGAAGTAAAGTGAAATCCTGAAAAACCTAAAACTAAAGCCTAAAAATGTCAATCTAAAAGCATCATCATAATTGTCAATGACTGGGGTTGTTCGAGAAAGCATTGCAGTTGTCGCTGAAGAACTCCTTCAATGTTCGCCTCTGTAGGTAGTCGTACAAGGAAGGGAGAAAGAGAGGGATTTGCAATGACAAAGGGTTGTTTGAAGATTGCTTCAGTAGTAGCTGTGATTTCCCTTCTATCAATTTGCAATGATACGCAAAAATAGAAAGAGGTAGAGTGAGAAACTGATTGGTGTATGTAGTTTATGAGTGTGTGTGTGTGTGTGTGTGTGTGTGTGTGTGTGTGTGTGTGTGTGTGTAGGGTCCTGACCGCACCCAGGGATCGAGGTGGGTGCATCTTGATGGCATGGGGAGATATAGGATGAGGTGAACCTGCAACTGGCTGGTAGCATATGTCTTGTCATGCTCACAACAGAGGGGAGGAGAGAGGCCGGAGAGTGAATGTAGTAGAAGCTCCACCTTCCCATGTGTATCACGGATTCTAACTGTGGGAAGTGATTATAGAAATAGAGAAACCATGTAAATATCTCCATCATTTGCCTTGAAGATACTAAATTCTTGTTTGTTGAATGCTTCTCTTCCAGCTAGGTTCACATTGTGCAAAGAATTATTGCAATAAGGATCAGACATCCAATGAGCGTCACACTCTTGATACATGTAATGGTGTCACCACCATGAGCCCCAATTCGGTGATCAACATTGAGCCAACGTATGACCATTTCACTTGCACCGAACATGATAGCATGAAACAACTGAAGCCAAAAGGTAGTGCCATGCAATTGGGTAGGAAACTGAAGCCGAAGCCGAGTTGGTGTAGAAAGGAAGAGAGAGAAAAAGAGAGAGATTGGTTGGGGTATGGGCGCCACAAGAAAATGGGGAAGAGAGAGGCCTAGATTTTGACGTCTAGGGGGGGGGGGGGGGGGGGGGAGAGAGAGAGAGAGAGAGAGAGAGAAAGAGAGAGAGCTGGTTGGCACAAATACTATGGGATCGTTCTTATGCGACTATGTGTAAGGATTTGGTACAACCTAAGAGCACCCTCTCTTCTGCTTCGTAATCATGGGCGGAATGGTCAACTCTTTTACCGCAAGAGTAACAAGAGTCGAGTTCAGATCTTATCAAAAAGATCTTTGAGATTTCTCTAGATTGTTCCTAAGACATTAAAAAATGACCTAATTCTTCTTTGCCGTATTACTCCCTTTTCTTCTAGTCATTGTTTTTTTTTCATCCAATTAATCATCAAGCCTTCTTCTACTCACTATGCTAATCTACCTTAAATAAACTATAATTAAATTTAATCTTTGTTCTCTTCTATTCCTATACAATTCTCCTACTCTTCTCAATCACTAATATCATGATAATAAAGTAGAAATTATCTTTAATTCTGAAGATCACCAACTGTATTATGCAATCAATACTAATTGAAACAATTAATGGAATCTACAAACATAAAAAAATACTTAGCTATTACTTGTTAACATATTTAGTCTGGAGCTTAGCCTTCGTTCTGATACCACTGCTACAAATGGATGTGTGGAAGACCCTGCAAAATACTAAAGACAACATACTGCAATCCATGAAACACACAAATCTGTATACCTGGCAACCTTCCTTGCACATACTCCAAGTTGTACGCGAACATAGAGAGACAAAGAGAGAGATGGAGTGAGAGAGCATGTGTAGGCACGCCTCCTAGAGCGGAGTGCTACGCCGGCACGGTGAGAGAGAAGAAAGGAGAGGAGAGAAGAACAACGCAGACACTGGGTGCAATCTGCCCCCATGCAAGAGAGCATTTTCCTCTTGCACGTATTTACTTATAGATTTTTTGAATGCTCAAAATGAGTACAAACTAGCCGGCCGGTCATAAATGGCCAAAGCTCATAAAGAGCACTTAAATCATATAATGTATATAAACTATATATCCTTTCGCATGGTCCAATAATTGCTGATGCTTTTGCCACCTGTCAACTATAATAAATAGGTAATTATCAATTCCATTACATGCTACCACATGGTTCTATGCCACATATGCATTCTAGTAGGATAGAGAGATACACACCAACATAGGACGGGCCCACAATTTCCAACAACCCTCCCCTTCGGTTTTGGACTATGATAATAGAAAATAGATACACCAATCCAGAGGACCATCTCCAATCCAGGAGACAATTGATGATAGATAGTCCAATCCATGAGCACATCTCCAATCCAGGAGTCCAACACACAGCTCTAGTCCAATAGTCTACAAAAACTTTCATTACCACAGATTCATTGTTTGTCCTCGTCCACTTCTACTTCTTTGTGTTTCAACTCTGCTATCCGCACCATCTTGGTGCTGCTGCTACCATGGTTGATGTCATAGCTTTCTCAAGAGATTTATTGAATGAAAATGAAAAGCTAAGTAACACTAATGCAAAATTAAAAAATTGATCCTCCCCTTGAAATGACATTTCTCTCCCAATCCCTCATGGTGCAATGAAGTGGCTTAGCCCAAGGCTAGTGTCTAACTCCTTACAAGTGCACATGATAAAATCCTTAATGATGAACGTGTAGCCATGCATTGCTTTTGTCAAGGTGCTCTGATGCAAAAGATTCAACTTGAATGACAATGTTTTACTGAGAGATTGGTTTTGAAACTTTGCTTGCTCCTTGAAAGAACTCCTTTGAAGCTTTTCTTTGTATGCTCAAAGAAACCGTTGATGGTTTTCTACCATTCTCTTTCATGCTCGAGGCCACCTTTGAATTTCAAAGATAATGGTTGCCTTTGTGAAGCTTTGAATGTCTATTAGAATCCCAAGAATCTCCTTTGAATTGGTTCAACTTCTCTCCTTTGGAGTAATCACTACACGCAGGACATGATACTTAGCCAATTTAGGGTCTCGAATTCTAGTGCACACACGGAAATGGCTCCTATGCAGAGGTTGCCTTAGGGAGTAACCAAAAGCCGTGTGATTACAGGCTTATAGAGCCGACCCTTTTAAGCTCAATTGGAGTCCGATATCAAGGTTGTGGCGCTCGTACGACCTGGGAACACCCCCCTTGTGGACCTCCCACCTTTCAAAAGGCCAACTTAATTGTGAAGTTTGGATTTTCGCACGTTGCCCAAATTGAGCACGATACCTTGAAGCTACCCCGAAGTAGGGTTAATGCACTAAGCCACAAAGCCTTGAGCTTTCATGTTTGAGGGAAGGTGAAAATAGAAAATAAAAAATCGATATAGTAGAGCTCCACACACAAAAAAAAGGCTACACATACCTAAAAATAAAAAAATTGGGGATGATGATTGGAGAGGATCCTCGGCTTAGAATTTAGAGCATGAAGGCTCTATGGAGAGCCCGGGGGATTCACTCTATATACAAAATGGGACGCCACCTGCGAGCAGACAACTTTGATAAAACCCCTATGTACGACTCATATTAGGGAATATGACCCCCCTTTCTACGCTTATACGACAATCAATGAAGAAAATTGTCATACCTCTATCTTACATATAAAATTTAGGTTTGACATGATCTAACTGAGTAAAACTAGTCAAATTAGCATAGTGATTGGCAACGTACTAAGGAACCACTTATGTTGATAACTAGATGTATCCTCAATGTGTTTTAGTTTGACTTTCAAACTATGTGCCCGATCAGCCTGTACTCTGGCTACTTGTCCAATTTTTTTGACCCATCCAAAGCTGGTGTAAATTAACCCTTGACCTTCTCCAAATCAGCCCTTATCTCTATGACCGGCTTGATGCAAAATTTGATGTGTGACCTGATAAAAAACTTCCCCTAAATTCATTTGAGTTCTAGTGCATATTGGTGACCAATCGTTATAAGTAATCAACCGGGGTCAGGTCCCCCACCCCCCATAAATATGATACCCCTCTCTTATTTTTAAGCTTGGGAGATAAATTATTGGGGGATTGCCCCTAGCTTATACGCTTATGTAACTTGTAAAAAAAATCCCCTCCCCTGCACTTATGTAGTGCGGTAAGTTTTCCATGGTGAATCCCCCGAGATGGAGAGCTTGTGAGGAGCACTTCAAGAGGATTTAAGTGATGCTTGGATAACACACGGTCGAGGAAATTAATTGAGGATGCAAGTTAGTAAGAAATCGACATCAAAATATGACCTAAATGCAAATGCAAGCACACACTAATCGCTAATTAATGAGTCGTACTTCTCTTGAACTAAACCCACCTAATCCATGGAGGGTAGTGGCCTCTTGGGTCTACCAAGGATGTGGCCACACATGGATAGGTTAGGGCTTAATTATTGAGATGTGCAATTAGGGAGATTGATTGGAGAATTTTAATCTCATCCGAGCTTTGATACCACTTGTAGAGTTAGGGAGGATCATTGAGACTAGCATTCATGGTATTAACATGCCAATGACAAAGTTAATTACACAATAGAGTATGCAATGGAGATAGAGTAGAGTGTAGGCAAAAATTGGATTAATTGATTCGATTGAAACTGTGTACAAAGGGTTCATGATATAGAGTTGACTAAGGAATCTCATCTGGCATCAAGGTGATGACATCATACAAAGGCTTCCAAATCAGCCCATACAAGTTGCAAACTCGTGGGTGACCTTTCAGGCCACTTTATGAGTCCATTGGCTAACTCTAGGTGAGTCCACACTCTCTAGTAATGACCCCCATGGGTATCCACACCCTTGAGTACCTTTTTCACATGCTACCACATGGTTCTGTGCCACAGATGCATCCCAGTAGGATAGAGGATATACACACCAACATAGGACAAAGTCCACAATTCCCAACAATCTTGATTTAGACACAGAACCTGATTATTATCTTGAATGCTTAAGTTTGAGTAAGAGATTACAAAAGGAGAAGGCACTTCAGATACAAGAATGTTTAAATGGTGATGTTGCCTGTTCAAATCTCAAAAGATTCCATATGTTGTATGAGGGGGCGGCATAAATGATCGATCAATGGAAGATGGTTAGCTATCATGAGAAGACCACTTGCCAATGGTCTCCTCATCCCAACATAATTCAGCTATTGGAATAGTTGCCAGAGTATCTACTCAATGTTAATGATGTATTAGTGAATCCTCAGGCACATCAATTATCTACTATGAACATTCAGAGCTTAGGGCTCCAATTGGAGATGTTACTAGGCAATTGACCTACATACCAATGCGTGAAAGATATTAAATTTGAAGTGCAAGCCTTGCTTACCAAGATGCACATTGTTCGGAGGATATTGGATCAAAAAGTAAAGATCTTGTTGGAGAACAATACATGCAATAGTACATGACCAAAGACTAGGATGAGTTTGAGGGAATAAGAGATAGCTTTGAAGAGTCTCTTTCATTTGGTTTGAATTTTGAGAAAAATCCTAATGCAAACGAATCAAGCTACGATGAACTTCAAAGAATTAGTCCCTGATTCTCCAGCTAGTGTGTATGCTTTACCCATGAAAGATGATGGATTACCCAAATTTTACCCTGCTTTGTATCCAAAGTAGAATGAACTAGCAAACCAACAGAGGTATTTATGCATCATCGATGAGTTAAGGGAATAGTATGAGCACAATAAAGGAGAGTGGGTGGCTTGGAAGAATGTGTTAAATGACATTGAATAGAAAACTATAGTATGAGAGCTGAAGGAGAATTTGCGTACTTTTCAAGGTATGATGATTCAATGACTGGACCAGGTTGCACACTCATTATTGTACTAATGAGCTCCTCCAATTTTCAATAGATGCCTTCAAGATTCCAGAGAAGAACCTGGCAAACAAAGCAACATCCGATGTCATAAACTATAATATCTAACTTTACCAAATGATTTTTTCATATTAAACTGATCACTTAATATGGGAAGATAAAAGGGGAACAAGAGTTAGTATATATGTATATGTGCTTCTAGACCCTATCTCAACAGGGGACCGGAAGGAGAAATGGTTTCATCTCAATAGGGGTCCAAAAGGAGACGGTCTACCAAAGAGCAATGTGCAATAAGTGCTTGTAAATTTACCTCAGCAAGGGACCAAGAGGAGAGATGGTTACATCTCAAAAGGGGTCCAAATGGAGGTAGTCTATCAAAGAGCAATGTCCATCTAATGGAGCTTAAAAGACCTCAGAGTTAGCTTCATTAAAGACCTCCAGAAGTTAGTGTTAAAAAGTCCTTTGACCTTACCGAAGCTAGGGCTAACCTTGAGGTGGGAGTCATACCCAAGCATGAGGTGCTAAGATGTTTAAAGTGGTTGTGGGAACCTTGCCCAAAGCTTGAGGTGATTTTTATGCTTAAATGACTAAGGTTTTTGAAATATTAAATTCAAAGATAAATTCTCAAGAGACATGACCATCCATGCTTGATTGACTAAGACTTGAAGTATTCAATTCAAAACAAATGACTTAAAAAGCATAAAAGATACATCCTTGCTTGATTGACTACGTCCTTGAAGTATTCAATTCAACCAAATGACTTAATAAGCATAGAAGACACATGTTCAAATGATCCTCCACATGTGGCCCTTATGATGTGCTTGAATGCTATTGGTTAGATTTTAAAGGGGTCCAATGAGAATTTGGATACATAAAAATAAATAATTAAGTTCTTTCTCTCAAAGAGGACAAAGAGGACACATTTCCAAATGAAACAATAAAACAATAAAATAATACGAGAGAGAGAGAGAGGTGTGGACCAAGCATGAGAGGGGAGGTATACAATCCCACACACACACACACACATACACACATTCTCTCATTGTGTGGAGTGAAAAATGCAAGAGCTCCATCTCCTTCTCCAAGCTTATTGAGAAGTGGAGAGCCTACACCAACACTCTTGGCTATGGAATGCAAATCCAACCAAGAGCCATGCTTCAATGCTTAAGCTTGCCATCTTCTTCATCTTCATTAGTATGCTATTATGCTATGCTAAGCAAGAAGAGTGATGATAAGTGAGGAACTATTTCTTTCTCGTATGGAATGTTTATTCTTCCTCTTCCCTACCCTTATTCCCCGCTAGCTCTCTCCACCTTCGAAGGTGTTTGAGGCCTTGGGACTGAGGCTTGGGATAGTTAATGCATTTTGGAAAGTTTATGTTAAGCTCGTGATGCATGAAGCTTTCCATCTTCATAGCATCACCAAGGTCACAAGGAACACAAAGATTGTATTGTAACAAAGTCTCTCTTGATGGGAGAATCTATAATACAAACGTCTTTTGGAGGGGGGGCCGAGGGGGGACCGGCTCCAAGTAAATCCGGTTCTCATTTACTGTCATGTTCTCTAATACTCTCTCTCTTGCAAAAGTATTATTCATGCCAAGTTAATTAAGTACTATTTTTATGTTTCTACCATCAATTAAGTTCACCCTCCAAGTTCTCAAAGTAATCTCACGAAAATGCTCACTCTAATTTTCTTAATTCTGCTATTCTCAAAGTTCATAGGCCATTTGCATTACATTAGTATCAGAGAATTTGGTTTCTCTTTTCTTACTTAAGAAGAGAGGTCCTTAAGTAGCCTATTAATGGTTGATTTTGTTAATTATATTAGGGTAAGTGGGACTTGGATCTATTATCGATTTTGTTGAGCCCACTATGTGGGATATGGTGCACACCTCGGGAGATTTGGTCTTAATAATGGGGTCTTAAAAGACTTGCCTACGGCTTTACCATTATTGAGCCATAAGAAGTTCCAAAAGGGCTAACCCTCGGCAATTCTGCTATGTTAGACCCACCCCACTACTCTCTATAATTAACCAATTCACGCCGTGGGTGTAGATACTTAAGTGCCTATTTCCAAAGGCTAAGAGGAGTAGCAACTAGGGTTTTGAGTTGCCAAAGAATATACTAAGTAAACACATAAGTATAATTAGCATGGCTGACAATAACCAAGAGTGTCGCATGAACATTGATAACTTTGATTTTGCATGGAAGGTGTTAATGATGATGCCCCCATGCTTATCAATTATCTTGTTACTAGGTTGCATCAAGCTATGGGCAACCTTACTTTGCAAGCCGAAGTTACTCAACTTCGTGCTTATGGGATTTCCCTTCCTCTCGAAGAGGAGAGAGATCTTAAGAGGCCTCTTGTGATGAGACCCCCAAAAGAAGACTCTCTTCCATACGAGAGGAGGAATCAAAAGAACAAGAAAGTAGTGAATCCCTAAGTTCCTCTGAAAGATGTGGCTCCATGAAGAGGGTGGTCTAGACTATCGCCAACTCCTCCCAAGAGGAAACGGTCAACCCATAGTCCTTCTCCTCGTCATTCCAAAAGGGAAGAGAGAAAACAAAGGAAGAAAAGGCAAGAAAGAGGTCACCCTCATTAGGCAAAATTTGGACTCACAAAGGGGAACCTTAAAGGAGTTTGACTTTACCTCTCTCTACCAAAACGGGTGCATGGATAAATTTTTGCAAATAAACTCCAAAGTTGGCGGAGGTTTGACAGTTAGAATGTCCTCTTCAAGCTCTATCTACTGATATATAGCACGATATTTAGAAGATTTTGTTTTTGATTCACTTAGATTCCGACAGAGTTGTCACATCATAGGTGAATCAAAAAAAGAGTCTTCTAAAATATGAGGAATCTCATGGCGTGCTATGTGTCAGTAGAGAGAGCTTGCAGAGGACATTCTAACTGTCAAACCTCCACCAACTTTGGAGTTTATTTGCAAAAATTTATCCATGCGCCCATTTTGGTAGAGAGAGGTAAAGTCAAACTCCTTAAAGAGTCCCTTTGTAAGTCCAAATTTTTCCTAATGCTTCTCCTTCTTCTTCACCTTCCTCCTCTTCCGACGAAAGCAATAGTTATTCAAGGTCCCAAAAGCTTAAGAAATTCAAAGGAGGAGCAAAGATTATCTCTTTTCTCACCTATGATGGCACCTTTGGTGCCACCAACAAAGTATTGGCCTTCATCGAACGATTTGATGAGACCTTTGGAAACAAGGGCTTCACGGAGTCCTCCAAGCTACACCATGTAACTATGAACTTCTAGAAATCTACTCATCAATGGTGCGCTAGCCTTCATGACAACGACGAGGCCCCAAAGACATGGAAAACTCTACGAGTTTCCATCATGAAGCAATTCCTTACAAGCGATGCAAAGGACAAAGTGCTTACCAAATGGCGGAGTTTGAAGCTACTCTTCAACGAGTCTATCCACAAATATGTAGACAAGTTTTGGGGTATACATCTCAAAGCTACAGTCTTTCAAAGGATAGACTTCGTCAAACAAAAGCAACAATTTTGTGTGGTATTACTTGAAGAAATGGCCGAGTATGTCAACTCACAATGGCCTAGCACTATGACCGAAGACATCCACCACACTATGGTTGCTTCAAGGATCAATTTCCAACAAGGGGCGAGAAGAAATTTCAAGCCCATGGAAAACAAGGATCGAAATGAATCTAAAGGGAAGAGCAATGCTCAAAACTCTTCCCAAGGCAACACCAACACCAACAACAACAAGGCCAAGGAGAAAGGTTCTTACAAAGGTAAAAAAATAAGCTCTCAAAGAATTAGGGGTTCCATAAAATGTGATTAAACTATGATAAATCACTTAAATTATTTTGAATCCATTTGCTATTTTTTCTCTTTTAATTTTTTCTACAAACAGTGTAATTCTGCTACGATAATTAAGTAAAATAATTATTTGAGGATAACATAATTATGACGGGTTTCCTAAAATGTGATTAACCTCTAATAAATAACTCAAAGCATTTTGAATCAATTTTCTTTTTTCCCCCTTTTAATTTTTCGTAAAACCACTATAATTTTGCTAAGATATCTAGGTAAACTAATTATCTGAGGTTAACATAATTATCACTGGCTCTTTAAGATGTGATTAATCTCTAGAAATAACTCAAATCATTTTGAATCAATTTGCTATTTTTCCCCTTTTAATTTGTCCTAAAAACAGTGTAATTTTGCTAAGATAATTAGGTAAACTAATTATCTGAGGTTAACATAAGTATCATGGGTTTTTAAAGATGTGATTAACCTCTGATAGATAACTCAAAGCATTTTGAATCAATTTGCTAGTTTTCCCCTTTTAACTTGTTTTAAAAACAGTGTAATTCTTCTAAGATAATTATGTAAACTAATTATCTGAGGTTAACATAATTATCATGGGTTTTCTAAGATGTGATTAACCTTTGATAATTATCTTAAAAAATTTTGAATGAATTTGATCATTTTCCCCTTTATTTTTATCTTAAAAACAATATAATTCTACTTAATTAATTTTGAAAATTATTCAGAATATTTTTCTAGCATAATGAAAGTCTAACACAGCTCTGATAATTATCTCAACTTAATCTAAACTTAATTAATATAATTTTCATTAATTTATGATTAAAATGGATAAATTCAGTCCTAATATGATATAAGAAATAATTAGCTTAATATCCCTAAGCTTAATCACAATGATCAGCAAAGAATATTTAGTTAATAAAGTTTTTTTGAGTATACATATGATTAATCTTCAATTTATTAAGAAAATAGGTTAACCTAGCTTTGTTAATTAAGAAAGATTAGGCTAATTACCGTTTAATTAACCAACTAGAGCTTGATCTCTAGTGATTTCTACATAGTGATCTCTCTAGATGAGGGAGAATGTACCAAGGCTCCGAGTCTAAACTTTTATGAAGGAAAGGGGGTCTTTTTATAGTTTTTCTAGGCCCCGGGCTGTTCCTGGCACGTTCTGGCACCTCAAGCAAGGCCCCAGCTTCTACGTATCACCACCTGCTGCTATTTTCATCTCTGGCAGGTTCCCCATAGCTCCACACTGTCCCCTCAGCTTCTAGAATCGATTTTGGTTGATTTTACTAATTTTTAATGATGAAAATTGGAATATTAGTAAATTCTAGAACCTTAGGATAAAAAAGTCTTTGTTAATGATAATTATTGAAACCATCCAATTTTATTTATCTAATTGAATTCCTAGTGTAACCTTTTAGGGCCCGAAATTTTCCAGATTTTATCGAAATCTGATTCTGAAAATTACTAACCATAGTAAAGCTCTGGTTATGATTCCAAAAATTCCAATATTAGCCATCCTTCAACAATGGTTTTCAAGTTAATTTTACAAGCTTTGTACAATTTCTAAGGTTTCAAAAACTGGAAACCTTACATGAGCCTTTGGAAGGAGTATCCTCTTTTGGAGCTTCAACCATGGAAGCTCTAGGAGTGTCATTGCAAACATTTCTTTTGGGCAAGAACGATAACCATGTCCTTGCTCCCACACTTACAACATTTATGGTCTTTATGATAATTATGTTAACTTCAGATAATTAGTTTACCTGATTATCTTTGCAGAATTATACTATTTTTATGACAAATTAAAAGGGAGAAAATAGCAAATTGATTCAAAATGCTTTGAGTTATTTATCAGAGATAAATAATACCTTATGAAACCCCTGATAATTATGTTAACCTCAGATAGTTAGTTTACCTAATTATCTCAGTAAAATTACATTATTTTTAGAGAAAATAAAAGGAGAAAAATAGTAAATTAATCTGAAAACCTTTGAGATAATTATTGGAGGTAGAATACACCTTGAGGAATCCGTGATAAATATCTTAACCTCAAATAAATATTTTAAATAATTATCTTCATTAAAAGTAACCAATTTTGGGTATAAAATAGAGGAAGGAAATTAGTAAATGAATTTATGTAATTACCAAATAAATACTTGAGATCCAAAATCACTATTGAAGGTTGGCAAAATTACCTCAGCATAATTGGGTGGTATAACAAATTCCTATTAGTAAAAATTTGCCTAAATTAGACCATACGTATAGGAGGGAAAAGTTATAAATAAAATTTATGAAAATTCCTGAAGATAGAACATATCAAATTACATTTAGGGTGAGTAATCCATTAGCAGATAGGAATTATAATTTACTAAGGTTAAATATAAAATATTCATGGAATATAGACTAAGGAGAAATCCAGTTAAATAGCTTCCCAAATTAAATGGTAATTATGGAAAATTACTAATAATACAAGGAAGTTAAAACAGAAATATCTCATCCAAATAACTATCAAGGATACCTACTTACTCCAAAAATCCTTATTTTTGGGTAAAAAGGAAGAAAAGAGATTATTCAATTAAACCTCTAATCGATTAAGTCTTTTTATAAGGCTGCCGATATGGCTCCAAAGAGAAACAGAGGAAATCCTCTTACCGAGGAAGAGGATATTAGCAACAAAAGAAATAAAGCCACTAATGACCATGAGGCTGGGCCTAGCCATAGGCCGACGGAGGAAAGTCTGCAGGCTCCAGTGCAGCAGCACATGGAAGAGCAGTCCCAGGTGGGTTTTCGATTATTCAATTAAGTCTTTAAATAGTTTAAGTTCATTTATAAGTTAGCACTGCATACGTAAGGAGTGAGTAATAATCAGAAAAGGAATAATTGACCAAAAACGGAAGGTAACTTCCAACGTGCAATTGTTTATAATGTAGGAAAGAATTGTTTACGTTAAAACTGGTTGAATTAGGAAAGATATGATTGATCATCCTTAAGACATCTTGTCTCAAGACACCTTCGACTCCTTAATATAAATTGATGATAATGATTGGTTTTCTAGCCTACGGATAAGTCGGTTACCCCCATGAACGTTGAGTTTCTACTCCGTGTCATGTCTTGATGTTTCTACATAAGTTAGGATACCGTTTTTTATCCTAGGGGAGCTGCCCGGCTGTATAGGCAACTGGTTTGGTGTATGGGCACCCGGAACCTTGGGTGGGCGTTTATCCACTCCGGATTATGAATAAGGAATGGGTGCCATTTTTTTTTTCACCCTTAGGTGATCTTGAGACAAGAAGAGTACTGGTCATGGTTATTATAGATAATGTTTTAATTGACAGTACCATGTCTTAAGTTTAAAGATGTCTGTCTAAAAGAATTTTTTCAATACTGTTTTCAAGGGCTGTTTTAATAAAATCCTATTATGAAGGATAAAAGGAATCATTATTTTAATTGTGATAAGAACGTGGTAGTAATTAAATACCAAAAGAATCATGTGTGAGTGCGGAGTGGTAAGTGGGGATTGATTAAGGTTGTCAATCATGGACGGGTGGACTTGATTAGTTAGGTAACTATCCATTCCCGCGCACTAAAACGTTTAGAAACTTCTTCACTTGGAAGAAGAATCCACCAACGGCTGTGCCCTCACATATGTTAGGGGGAAAAAAGCGTTGGCTAAGGAAACCTTAATCTGAATGATGAAGTTATAGGGCCAAAATAGTTTTTTTGTGGTCCTGTTTCCACTGCGAGACAGGACTAGGTTTCCTTCTCACTATGGGAGAATGGTGCTGTTACCACACAACATTACCGCATAAGAGGAGAGAGAGAGCTGCAAGAAAGAGAGAGAGTGTATGGTGCAGACCCGGTGGCGCGTTTCCGAGCTTTATCGCGAGAATTACCGCATTTATTACCGCAAAAATAAACGCCCATATTACCGCACCCGGAAAAGAATCCAAGTGGCTCATTCCTCTCCCACTTTTCCCTTTCTATAAATCCTATTCTATTTTGTTACTTTTCAGAAATTGGTACCCCCTTTTTGCATGGAGTGTAAGAAATCCCATTCTCATTGGGATTTTTAGTACCTCTCTTCCCTTTGCTTGCCTCATCTATTGGTATGATTCTCCTACTCTACTCATTTGTACTCCATGAGATTCTATATCAAAAAATATTTTGTTTCCACTTCAAAATCTTATGTCAACTATGCATTCATATGGAAATGGCAAGCGAACGATGATCAAAATTGTATTGTCACCCCCTTTTTGCACGGAGTGTAAGAAATCCCATTCTCATTGGGATTTTTAGTACCTCTCTTCTCTTTGCTTGCCTCATCTATTGGTATGATTCTCCTACTCTACTCATTTGTACTCCATGAGATTCTATAAACAAAAATATTTTGTTTCCACCTCAAAATCTTATGTCAACTATGCATTCATATGGAAATGGCAAGCGAACGATGATCAAAATTGTATTGCCTTGCGTTCATAAACAAATAGCCCTTTTGTACAGCATAAGTAGAGAAAGAAGTCAAAATCCAAAAGATATTTATTAATTTTCATTCTCCAAGAGATCGCTACAAGTGCTTACATCCATGTCAACCCCATGGTAGCTAAATCAACAAATAAATCTATTGATTCATCCTCTATAGCCTCTCCTATTGAATCATCATCATCCTCTCCATCCTCGTCCTCCTCCTCACTATGTTTGGTTATTGGGAATGGTTGGTTCTCCTCGACCTCAAATGCATCATCGTCATTGGCGTCTTCTTGAGATGGTATGGTGGGATCTGCCAAAGTCTCTATGTTCGTATCTGCAAAGATAGATCTGCTCTGTGGTGTGACTGGAATAACATACCATAGTCGTCTTCGATACATACAAGGCACATAAAACACCTGTAGGTCATAGAGAAAACACCAACATGAATGTAGTTTTGTATGTATCATATAATTTTTTAGTGAGTTGCACATGGACTTTACCTGCTCACAACTACTAGGTTGCACCAAGTTGTCGGTCTTCCCGCGATGAAATTACCCGGAGTCTACCATATAGAGTCCATTCTCATGTCTCTTAACCTCACCCGCAAACCATCGGCAGTCAAAGAGATATTTGTGAAATGTTCTAAAATCCACTTTGATTACCCTCTCTATTGTTCCACATTCCCTCACCTCTTGTGTTGTCGTGTCAAAGTTGCCCATAACTCCACTATCGTGAGTGGTTCGACGCTCATCTATCTTGCGGGTTCGAAAATGACGTCCTTCGGACCACATAGAGTTGAATGTGAAGGCTTGCAAAAACCAATCAAGATAGATAAGAGAGAGAGAGAGAGAGAGAGAGAGAGAAAGAGAGGTGACACACATACACACACCCACACAGATACACACTCACACACACACACTAAACACATTGAGTATATTACCCTCGGTAGACATCCTCGCGCGTACTCCCATTCTTTAGGGCTTATTTGTTCTCCTTGTGCCTTGGCCTTGGTCATGGCATTGTGTATCCACCCAACTGGAATTAGATCAGGGTATTTGGCAAGCTCTTTAGGAAAGGGAGGTGCTTGCCTACCGCCATGCGACCTCTTCCATGCTTCCCTCTCCCTTTCTCTCGTTGTACGCACCTCCACATACATATCCACCCATTTTCCCATGATGGGAGCATTGAGTAGACAATGGTTGTTGACTATGGCTTGAAATTCCCTATCCAAAATCAAGAGAGAACCTTTCCCACTTGGAATTTTTGCGTGTTTTTTTGGATCCTCTTCCTCCGTCTTTAAACGAGGCAATGATGGGTCTATTGTGAAAAGATATTGAGAGACATACACAAAAGCCTCTTGTACAATCCAACCCTCTGCCATGCTTGCCTGAACACATGTACATGAAACCATTAGTGATTAAAGTAACTAATAAAAAGAGTTGTGAAAACAATCCAATCCTAATAAGGTTTAACGCTTAAGATCGATGAATACCTCTGGTTGTGATCGTAGCCTTACAAAGTCTTTCAAGGTCTTTAGGAACCTCTCAAGAAAGAACATCCACCTGGAGTGAACCACACCACAAATGGCTATCTCCTCAACAAGATGGAGCAATAGGTGAACTTGGCTAACAAGGATAGAACATGGGAATGCATCTTCAATAGCACAAGTTGCTTCAATCACTAGAAGTCGAGCTGTTGGAATGGCTGAAACTTCGATTTCTTTGGAACTCACAAACCTATAACCAAAAAACCCTTCATAATATTCATAGTAAAGTTAGTCTTCAAAGTAAAGTTTAGGAGGGAGGATCAAATGTTCTATACCTGACAACTTCTCCCACCTTGAATATTGCAGTCTTTACCTTCATGTCCGCAAATCCACTAATGCTAATTGGAAGCACAAACTATTGCACAAACAAAAAGACTTTTTAGTATCCAGAACCCTAAAACACATACACACACACTCACATATACACACACACACACACACACATTACCTGAAGAATCTTGTGCCAATCATGGGATTTGAGCCCATACAGTTGTGTGGATCCTCCTTTCTTAGTTTGAGTGAAGGCACCCTTGAGCGAACGCATATAACCTGTTGGAGTACGGATGGATACAATGACTTGTTTCATCCACTCTTGATCCACCCTTGATAGAATCCAAGGTGCCTTTGGAAGAACCATCTTCCCCCGAGGCCCCATACGAGGTGTGGCCGAAGGAGGGAGCCTCCTTATGGCCCTCATGTCCTCTCTAGCCCCCAATGAATCTTTCTTGCCTACTATGTGATCCCATATAGCTTGCCCAACATTTTTGAACACATGCATTGGATCCAATAGGTTAGTGATAAGAAAATAGAGTACCTAGACATACCCCTAGGTCGATCATTGGGAGGAGGCAATGTGCTGTGATGCTCATTTCAATGTCTTGCCCAATCGGCCATGGTCCAATGGAGTGGCTCCATCCCATTGCACGGTGGAGCATAAGATGGATATGTGGGCGGCAAGAAGCGATGGTTATTGGGGTAGATCACCTTACCAAGTAGAGCGGGTCTCTCTGTCACGAGTGAGGGTCCACAAGTTGGGCATGCCCTATGTCCAGATGTCAATAGTCCTACAAAAACAAAAGACATAACTGCATATAAGTGACCAATGCAAAGACATTAAAGAGCGTCACAAAGTATAAGCTTACCAGAAATCTCTCCAAGCCCGGGGTAATCATGCATGGTCCACATGAGAATGCACTTGATCATTGTTTGCCGATCACAAAGTGGTCTTGATACATCAAAAACATCTATGTCGTTCCATAGCTCTTGAATCTCTTCAATCAAAGGTGCTAAATATACATCCATGTTCTTCACCTTGTGTTTTCCTGGGACTAGAAGAGAGAGAAAAATGTTCCCCTTCTTGGTTGACTCCCATGGTGAAATGTTGTAGTTCACAACAACCACTGGCCAAGTACTCCATGAGGTAGACCGATGCCCAAATGGGTTTACCCCATCACTAGCCAAACCAAGCCTCAAGTGACAAGGCTCTTCTCTAAACTCCGGCCATGTCTGCTCAATGTGTTGCCATGCCGGCGAGTCATCCGGCACTCTCATAACCCCATCGGTGGAGCGATTTGTCATATGCCATGTAAGAAGCTCGCTTGTTCCTTTGGTGCTGAACATGTGCTTGATGCGGGGAATGAGGGGGAAATGACGAAGAACCTGGTATTGTGGTTCCTTGCATTCCCTCTTTGTACCTTGATTCTCCACACTCGGGGCAAGCATCAAGCCCTGCATGTTGATTGCGGAATAGCACGCAATCATTGACACATGCATGTATGCGATCATAGTCCATCCCAAGCCTTGTCACCACCTGTCGTGCCTTCCTTCAATTTTCTGGAAGATGATTGCCTTCATGCATCATCTTGCCTAATAGCCTATGACATAATTAAAGAACACTCGTTATTGCATATAACCACGAAAAAAACTCACAACGAACACTTATTACACTTAAATGTACCTCAATAGAGCATCGACCCCTGCATTTCTCCATCCAAACATTGCTTGAATATTCAAGATCTCAAGAGACACTCGTAAAATGGAGTAGGAGCATCCCTCGTAAAGAGCGGTGTGTGTTGCCTCTAGCAATGAATCTTTGGTTTTTTGGGCGGCTTCTTCACATGCACACTCAGGCTCACACTCATTCGCCACCTCACGTGCAAGAAGATCCTCAACTATATTGTGCAAATGATCTTCCTCCACCTTCATGTGGGGCGGGGTGGTGGGGAGATCCCCATATGTGGTGGATGTAGGATGCGCATGCGCTCGTGTGGACCCACCCACATCGGACGGCGGGTGTGACCCCCCTCGCATGACTGCTTCCTGGCGCAATCGATCTTCCTTCTTCCTCCTGCCTCCGCCCCCGATCACACTCCAATGGGGAGCGACATCAATGGATGCCAAAACCCTCGGATCGCTAGTTTCCATTCGAGCGCGTTTTCTCGGATCGTCCCATAGCCCATAATCATACACGTGAGCCAAGCATATACGTCGAAGCCGTGCAATTGCACACTTACATCGCGTACATGGACATGGTAATCACTCGCTCAACCATCGAGTTCGTTCCGCGCCAACCGGCGGACCCACGTCATCCCAATCGTCTTGCACACACAACCACACACTAAATAAGAAAAAGAAAAATCAAGAATTTTTGTACTGACATGACTGACACTCATTAAAGATAGAGGGTAGTGGGTACAACAGGTCATGCAGTCGGTGTAACCTTAATGTCTTCTCATAGATTTTTGCGGTAATAATAGCAGTAATACTTGCAGTAACCGGCGCGATAATATACACGGTAATATTTCCAGCAAATTCTTTTATATAAAGGGGGCACCTGCGTGCCCCCGCCAAATTGAATGCCAAAATTTCAAAATCGACCTCCTCTTCTGCGTGGGCCTGTTTCCCTCTCCATCTCCAAGCTCTCTCTCCTTTTCCCTCTCCATCTCCATCTCCAACCTCTATTACTCTCTTCATCTCCATCCCCACCATATCCAAGCGACCGAGGTCACGAATGTAAGTGCTCAAACTCTCTCTCTTTCTTCTCGTTCTTCTACACACACACACAATGCATACACATTGCACACACACACACAATGCATACACACATTGTACACACACGCACACGCACACGCACACACAATTTTGTGCACAATCACACACTAATGCTTGCATTAGTGTGTGCATGCACAATCACACACTAATGCCCGCATTAGTGCGTGCATGCATTATACACACACTAATGCCCACATTAGTGCGTGCATGCGTTACAAGCACACACTAATGCCCGCATTAGTACGTGCATGCATTATACACACACTAATGCCCGCATTAGTGCGTGCATGCGTTACAAGCACACACTAATGCTTGCATTAGTGTGTACATGCATTATACACACACTAATGCTTGCATTAGTGCGTGCATGCATTATACACACACTAATGAAAGCATTAGTGTGTGCATGCATTAGTTAGTTTTTACACACTATTTTGTGCACAAATTACACACTAATTTCGCACTAGTTAGTTTTTACACATTATTTTGTGCACAAATTACACACTAATGCCGCACTAGTTAGTTTTTACACACTAATGTCCGTATTAGTGTGTGCATGCATTATACACACACGCATTAGTTAGTTTCTACACACTAATTTGTGTACAAGCACACACTAATGCAAACATTAGTGTGTGCATGCATTATCCACACACTAATGCTTGCATTAGTGTGTGATTGTGCACAAATTAGTGTGTTTTCACACACTATTTTGTGCACAATCACACGCTAATGCTTGCATTAGTGTGTGATTGTGCACTAATTAGTGTGTTTTCACACACTAATTTGTGCACAATCACACACTAATGCAAGCATTAGTGTGTGTGTGCATTAGTGTGTTTCCACACACTAATTTGTGCCCAAGAACACACTAATGCAAGAGTTAGTGTGTGCATACCTCTCTAGCACACACTAATGCTTGCATTAGTGTGTGCTTGTGCACTAATTAGTGTGTTTTCACACACTATTTTAGGCACAATCACACACTAATGCAAGCATTAGTGTGTGCATGCATTAGTGTGTTTCCACACACTAATTTGTGCCCAAGCACACACTAATGCAAGCGTTGGTGTGTGCATACCTCTCTAGAACACACTAATGCTTGCATTAGTGTGTGCTTGTGCACTAATTAGTGTGTTTTCATACACTATTTTAGGCACAATGCATGTATTATACACACACACACACACACTAATGCAAGCATTAGTGTGCATGCATTAGTGTGTTTCCACACACTAATTTGTGCCCAAGCACACACTAATGCAAGCGTTAGTGTGTGCATACCTCTCTAGCACACACTAATGCGGGCATTAGTGTGTGCTTGTGCACTAATTAGTGTGTTTTCACACACTATTCTAGGCACAATGCATGCATTATACACACACACACACACACACACACTAATGCGGGCATTAGTGTGTGCATAACTCTCTAGCACACACCAATGCTCACAATAGTGTGTGCTTGTGCACAAATTAGTGTGTCTACACACTAATGCATGCACAAGCACACACTATTGTGAGCATTGTTGTGTGAAAAAATTGCACACACTAATGCAAGCTTGTGCACAAATTAGCATGTATCTACACACTAATGCATGCACAAGCACACACTATTGTGAGCATTGGTGTGTGAAAAAATTGCACACACTAATGCCCGCATTAGTGTGTTCTTGTGCACTAACTACTGTGTGAAAACACACCAATGCATGCACACACACCCTAATGCTTGCATTAGGGTGTGTGTGCATGCATTGGTGTGTCAAGCATTAGGGTGTGTGTGCATGCATTGGTGTGTTTTCACACAGTAATTAGTGCACAAGCACACACTAATGCAAGCATTAGTGTGTGCATGGGTTACAAGCACACACTAACGCTTGCATTAGTGTGTGCTTGGGCATGCATTAGTATACCAAAACATACCTCCATTAGCATTAACATACCAAAACATACCTCCATGTGGGTGTGCGATGAAGTTGATTGAGACTCCAATGGTCACCGAGAAGCCCAACGGTAGATTAAGGTCCATCACACACACACTAGATTAATTTCTTTGCCACACACAATAGATTAATTAGAAGCACACACACACACTCGAAATGGATGCAAAAAAATAAGCACATAAACCATTTCTTAAATAGGAGATAAAAGGAATCTTATGCAGGGAGGAATCCTATGCAAGGAGGAATGCTATGCAATAAAGAATCTCACTTTGACTAGAATCCAATGTTAATTAGGGTCCCTTTTTTTTGTGAAATTGTAGGATATGGCATTCTCTTCCACGCCCGGCTATCGATCCATAGACGACTTTCTCGCCGAGGGCCTCTCTTACGAGGACGCTTGTGATGCTTACTACTCGCAGTCTTCCTCCCACCAGTCACAATCCACCTTCATCTTTCGATGGTTCCGAGATGTAGTACACGACCCCGACCTCGAGAGGGCATACCGTGCCCAGGCAGAGTGGCTATCCTCGCAGCAGAGTCTTCGAGGGCGGTACACACCAGCACAGTTGGCTACCTATGGGCTCTCACCGCTTGCGACACCGGGCGTCGGCACTCCGATTGTGCAGAGTGTGCCTCCAAGTGGGCCTCCCTCCACCTTACCCTCGACTTTCCCGTCACCCGTAGCTCCCTCCACCTTGCATTCGCAGCGATTCACGCCCGCAACGTCGAGTTATCCGTCGCCTGCACCATCCAGCGGTTCGGGCTCGGGCCAACGCTCTTCGGGTGGCCAGCGCTCTTCCCGTAGTGGTGGCTCACGCTCTCATCGAGGTAGTGGCTCGTGCTGCTTTGGTGGTGGAGGGGGCAGTGCTACAGATTCACCTCCTCTTACACCCCGACCTCCTCGCTCACCCCTTTTAGCTCCACATGAGGATGAGGACCGCGATGCGCCCGCCCCGGACGCTTGTGGCTACTACTATTATATACATCGTGGGGGGGAGGTGGATCTAGGTTCCTCTTTGGGGAGTACATTTCGAGGGCACCTTAACCAGCTGATCCACTTGACATACCAAGATTGCTTTAAATCTTTCAAAGATCGGGACCCAGCCGACGTGACGTACATTCACATGACATTGCTCATGCCGTTCCCTAATCCGCAAGTGGAAGAGTTCTCGAGGAAGTGGCTCGAGGAATACATCAAGAATTTCTTGAAAAATAAGAAGTCCAGTGTGCGGAGGGCGGCAAAGCGAACATTTGAATCTGAGGGTCACAACTATCGCCCTAGAAATGTTCACGACGAGGAGTGGGAGAAAGCCCAGGGCGAGCTAGAGGACGAGAGAGCGATAGGTGCTAGGGTGCACACTCGGCAGGTGGAGGCGAGGGCGCAGCAAACGCCCATGCATTACGGCTCGCTCGGGCGGAAAAGCAGCATGGAAAGATAAATTTGTGAGTGTGCGGATTTTCATTTGAACTGATTTAATTTGTGGTAATAAGGTTAGGTTTGTGATATTTTTTAATTGATATACAGCAAAATATTACTATGACCCGTCCAAGCCGAGAGATCTAGAGATACAGAGAGAGCCACTCCGAATATCAGACATGGTGCTGGCTGTATGAAAACAACAAAATCAATCGCGAAGAATTTGAAAATGCATGTCGTACACTACAGCCTGTAAGTGTGAACTTTTTTTTTAAAATCATTGCATGCAGCTTTATGTATCCATTTGTATTAATTAAAGGTTTTGTTGTTTTTTTCTTTTCCAGAGTCAAGGAGTCCCTCGAGAGGTCCCAGGATCCGAGTAGCTCAATCCTCCAAGTGTTTTTGGGCCCGCGCGCGTGTCTTCTTTTCGCCACAGTTGTATAGCCCCCATGTATCGCCTATTTGGGCAATTTTGTAATATCCAATATAATTAAACACTTGATTTTGGCCCAAGTGTTCTTTTGGCCACAGTTGTATAGCCGCCATGCATCGCCTATTTGGGCAATTTTGTAATGAGCAGTTTCTCCAATATAATTAAACATTTGATTTTGGTACAAAGTTTTGGTGCAATGAAATTGTTGTTTTTGAACAGTTTCTCCAATATAATTAAACATTTGATTTTGGTCCAAAGTTTTGGTGCAATGAAATTGTTGTTTTTTTATTTATTAAATGTATAGGGAAAAAAAGGCAAATAACCATTTGGATGGGTCCTACCAACCAAGGACCATCCAAATGGTCATCTTCTTTTTTTAAAAAATACTCCCGGCTGCGGTAATGGGCGCGGTAATGCTAGCAGTAAATACTGCGGAAATAAAGGCGAAAATGCAGCTAAGCCGATTACCGCGTACATTACTGAAGGACCATTACCGTGCCGATTGACTCCAGCATTACCGCTTCCGAGATTTTTTGCCATCAACTTTTCCTTTGTTTTTGTGCGTCTATCTGAGCGGTAATGTACTCCAAATGCCATAGTGTCTAGGGCTATAAACCTAAACCATTATCAATGGTAAGGGTTAATTCCCTGGAATTTTTCTTGTATAAGGACTCTGACTTTAGTAGACCTAGAGACCTGTCAATGGTCCCATCCTGTTTTTGGTGTCGGCAGGTTTGGGGACTTTACAGCTTATTCCTCTCCTATGCTTGAGGGAAAGTAAGGGAGCATGATGCCTTCATCTTGTTTGACCCTGGCTCTACTCACAACCTCATATCAACGGAGTTGGCCACCAAGTTGGGTATTCAAGCTTTTGAGATGGGAGATATTGTAATTGCTAACACAACTTTCAAGGGATAGCAAGCCTCTGTTACTCCCTTGATTGGGAAGTTGAGGCTTCATGTCCAAAGCTACATCGACAAAGAAGACTTTTTTTTTAATCTCTTCTCTCCAACATGAGGATGCTATCCTAGGGACACCATGGTTTAATCGCATGGCTACCAACAGCAAGCTCCCTGAAAGGAGAATCTACTTCACCTACAGAAAAAAGAGCATGTACATAGATGCTAATGAGTCGAGGAACACCATATCCCTAGTAAATACACTTGCTTTTGATAAGTCAATGAAAAAATCTATTTTTAAATATATGATTTTTGTTAGAGAATCTGTAAATGATTCTAATGTTTTCATAAGTAGCAATAAAGAGAATCAAGGGAAATTAGAGTTGTCTAGTTTCCTAAATGGATTCCAAGATGTTTTCAATGATGACATTCCTAGTGAGCTACCTCCAAAATGAGGGGATGATGAGACCATGCAATAGAGCTTCTACTAGGAAGCTCACCTCCTAATAAACCTCCTTATTGAGTTTCACGATCTCAACAAAAGGAGTTCATGAGCCAATTCCATGAATTGGTGAAAAAAGGGATGGTGAGGCCTAGCTCCTCTCTATTCTGTTCACCAGTACTTTTAGTGCAAAAGAAAGATGACACATATCATGTGTGTCGACTTTAGAGCACTAAATACGATCACTGACAAATGCTCCAACTGCATTCAAACTTACAATGGACAAAAATCTTCAGGCCACTCAAATTCTCTTGAGGAGTACAAGCGATGGCAAAGCTTGACTTTTGACCACACATCGTGCCATTTCAGTCAGTGACTTGTTTTTCCTCTCAGCAACACCATTTGCTGAGGTGTATAAGGCACTGTACATTGGTGTTTTATACCACGACTAGCCAGAAATGTATTAAATTCATGAGACATATACTCCCCCCCTCGATCAGAACGGAGGGTGCCCATAGTACATTTCGAGACATTTTAAGCCATAGACAGAAATTGTTTGAAGCACATAAAAACTTCGGACTTCGCTTTAAGCGGAAATACCCATGCATGCCTAGAGTAATCTTCAATGAAAGTCACGAAGTAAAGGTAATTGCCCAAGGACGGAGTTTGCATGGGCCCACAAACATCACTATACACAAGCTGCAACTTGCATGTGGCCCGAACTGAACCATCCTTTGGAAACTTAGAACGCTACATCTTACCCAAAATATAGCTTCACAAACATGTTTGACAGGTGCTTCAAGAGGCGGCAAAGAAGCAACCATATCAGATTTCTACAAGCGTAGCAAACTGGAAAAATTCAGATGACCAAAACGTGCATGCCAAAGTTTTGCATCTGAAATAGCCCTTGAATCTGCAACAGTATTTGCAAAAATTTGTCCACACTTGTCATACAAAGTGAGCTTATACAGCCCACGGCAAAAAAGGCCGGATGTAACAATTTCATCACCAAAACTGAGATCATGAATTGTACATCTGTCATCCACAAATTTGACTACAAGTCCAAGTCTAGCAAGTGCGGATACACACAAGAGATTCTTCTTGATCCCAGGTACATAAAGTGTATCAACAAGTGTGAAGGAACTGCCATTTACAGAAGTAAGCACAATCTTTCCAACTCCCTGAACCGAATAAGAGGCATTGTTGGCACAAGTGACTGAATTCCCATGAGGGATAGACTCAAGAGAGGTAAGCAATTCACGATGTGAGGTAATATGCTTTGTAGCACCACTGTCGAAATACCACACATGTGAATCTGCAGCAATTGACAAGCATGCATCATGGACATCAGGATTGTAAGTGCACTTTGCGCTAAAAGCCCATTCTACATCAACATCAGCAACACAGTCTCCTTTCACAGAAGACTCAAGAATGGCTGCATTTGTAGTGGAACCAACATTTGCAGTGGAACCACCCTCTTTCTTCTTAGCCTCTTTGGCCTTCAACTTAGGACACGACTTGATCAAGTGATCATTAGCTTTACAATAATGGCAACGCATCTTCTTTTTGCCCTTATCACCAGAATTTCCAGACGAATTGCTGCCAGCAGAAGCATTAGGAATAGAAGTTTTGCCACTTGTAGCAGAACCATAAGAAGTGGCTGCATTACTGTTACCACCCTTTCTTTGAGAAGCAATAAAAGCCTGTTCATTTGCACACTGCCTAGTCCTGTTTTTTTTGGAAAATGACTCTTGCAAGAGCAATGTGTATAATGATCAAACTTGACAACTTCAGGATTTTCCTTGGGTCATCAGTCTCCAAGTACTAGCAAAAGTCTGGTAGGAATCTGGTAAGGCATCAAGAACAGTCTGCACAAGGGAACTGTCTGAAATGACTTCACCTACAGAAATAAGTTTCTTATTGATATCCTTGACACCAGCAAGGAAAGTGTCCATATCATCTTCCTCATGCATAATCTTCGACTCCAGCTCTTTACGCAGAAAAGAAATTTTAGCTTCATTGCAGCTTGCATAAAGACCTGCTAGAATATCCCAAGTCTGTTTTGAAGATTTTGCTGAATGAATGTGAGGAACAATGGTGCGCTTCACAGACAACGCAATCAATGCATGAGCCTGCGCATCCTTTACATCCCAACGAGCTTGTTCTGCCGTAGGAAAAAAAACTCTAATAGCAACAATTCTTGCAGCAAGACATGCAACATCCTCAACATCGCCTACATCCTCAGAACCAGGACGTACATCAATGCCCTGGTTCCAGACGCCTTTTGACACAAGAACATGTTGCATCATATAAGCACACATAGGGTAGTTGTCCCCATCCAACCTGTCCTCAGCAGCAAACATCTTGAACACATCTGTGTTGTTGTCAGCCATGGTAAATGTTGCACCTAATGTGAAAACTACCCGAAAATAGGAGAAACGCAACGGGAACAACACGTGCTATATAGCGCAAACCGTAGAAGACTATGAGGCACCTGTTATGCAAAAAATGACACTGATAAAAATTCTGCACAAAATGAAGAAATAGCCTATGCAGTATTGCCTGTAGTGGAAACGGAGGCCGAAATGAGCCCGAATAAAAAATCTGAGCAGATTGAACTCTATGAGCTCACCCGAAAATTTTTTCGACCTGCGAACGCTTGCCAAAGCTCACTGAAATCGGAGAAAGTAAGTAGGTGTGTGCTAGAGCAGTTGGCGACTAAGCCCGAGAGGACGCAACCTACTCTGATACCAATTGTTGGAATTAGGGTTGCAAAGAAACGCACACATCTTGGAGAAGATGAAGGAAGCTCAAGGCACACAATAGAGAGTGTGTTACTTAGTATGCAATGGAAAGATAGATAGCCCTAGAGTGATGGGTGTATATACAATGCTGGGGGGGAAAAACCTCCTAAAGAGGGAAAAAATGCCCCGGCGGTCCTAGTATGTTCAAACACATCACTACCACATGTATATGGTAGCAGAGATGGCTTATCAATTAAAGTTGTCCAACCATTGGCTCATTCACAATGTTAACCATGTGAGCTACTCAAGCATTACAAAGGAGATCCACAAAAAGAACCAATAATGGAGGACCCGCTAGAGATCGAAGATCAAGAAGAGGTGTTGCAACCCGAATCGATTCTTCGACACACGAAGACAAGGTACTAAGAAACGGTAAGATTATCCAATGATATCTTGTTAAGTTTAAGATTTATCCTTTTAAACATGTTAGATGAATAAGGAACCTAGCTTAAGGATAATATGAACCTTGTCAATGCTTACAATGCTAAACTAGAGTAAGCAAATGAACAATGTTTTGTCTTGTAAGACTCATTCTCTTTCTTTTATTGTGCACAAAATTTAAGAAGTATGCATGCTTAGGATCATGTTTGTGGTGACGACGTCTCCCAAACACCAAGTAGAACTTGTCACTCTACTTTGGAAGTATGATATGAACTAAAGAGCAGACATGCTTGCGGCAGCTAAGTCTCCCGAGCACCAAGTGGATTAGTCATCCATTTTGGAATGATGTCGTAGGATAAAAATGGATCCTCTACCCACTAAGAAACATGGACTAATGACTAGGCTTTACCTTCTCTACCTCATAGTCGAGGACGACTATGATTTCAAGAGAGAGGTAATGTCATAAAACAATATCTAACTTTACCAAATGATTTTCTCATATTAAACAGATCACTTAATATGGGAAGATAAAAGGGAAACAAGAGTTAGTATATATATATATATGTGCTTCTAGACCTATCTCAACAGGGGACCGAAAGGAGAAATGGTTGCATCTCAATAGGGGTCCAAAAGGAGACGGTCTACCAAAGAGCAATGTGCAATAAGTGCTTCTAGATTTACCTCAACAAGGGACCCAGAGGAGAGATGGTTACATTTCAAAAGGGGTTCAAACGGAGGTAGTCTATCAAAGAGCAACGTGCATCTAATAGAGCTTAAAAGACCTTAGGGTTAGCTTCATTAAAGACCTCCAAAAGTTGGTGTCAAAAAGTCCTTTGACTTTACACAAGCTAGGGCTAACCTCGAGGTGGGAATCGTACCCAAGCATGAGGTGCTAAGACGCTTAAAGTGGTTGTGGGAACTTTGTCCAAAGCTTGAGGTGGTTTTTATGCTTAAATGACTAAGGTTTTTGAAATATTAAATTCAAAGATAAATTCTCAAGAGGCATGAACATCCATGCTTGATTGATTAAGACTTGAAGTATTCAATTCAAAACAAATGACTTAAGAAGCATAAAAGACACATGCTTTCTTGATTGACTAAATCCTTGAAGTATTCAATTCAATCAAATGACTTAATAAGCATAAAAGACACATATTCAAATGATCCTCCACATGTGACCCTCATGATATGCTTGAATACTATTGGTTAGGTTTTAAAGGGGTCCAATGAGAATTTAGATACATAAAAATAAATAATTAAGTTCTTTCTCGCAAAGAGGAAAAAGAGGACATATGTCCAAATGAAATAATAAAATAATACGAGAGAGAGAGAGAGAGAGAGAGAGAGAGGGAGAGAGGTGTGGACCAAGCATGAGAGGGGGGTATACTCTCCCACACACACACACACACACATTCTCTCATTGTGTGGAGTGTAAAATGCAAGAGCTCCATCTCCTTCTCCAAGCTTGTTGAGAAGTGGAGAGCCACACTAACACTCTTGGCTATGGAATGCAAATCCAACCAAGAGCCATGCTTCAATGCTTAAGCTTGCCATCTTTTTCATCTTCATTACTATGCTATTATGCTATGCTAAGCAAGAAGAGTGATGATAAGTGAAGAACTATTTCTTTCTCGTATGGAATGTTTCTTCTTTCTCTTCCCTACCCTTATTCCCCGCTAGCTCTCTCCACCTTCGAAGGTGTTTGAGGCCTTGGGACTGAGGCTTGGGATAGTTAATGCTTTTTGAAAATTTTATGTTAAGCTCATGATGCATGAAGATTTCCATCTTCATAGCATCACCAAGGTCACAAGGAACACAAAGATTGTATTGTAACAAAGTCTCTCTTGATGGGAGAATCTATAATACAAACGCCTTTTGGAGGAGGAACCGGCTCCAAGTAAATCCGGTCCTCATCTATTGTCATGTTCTCTAATACTCTCTCTCTCTTGCAAAAGTATTGTCCATGCCAAGTTAATTAAGTATTATGTTTATGTTGCTACCATCAATTAAGTTCACCCTCCAAGTTCTCAAAGTAATCTCACAAAAATGCTCACTCTAATTTTTTTAATTCTGCTATTCTCAAAGTTCATAGGCCATTTGCATTACATCCGAGCAACATTTCAGAGAAATGACTGAAGTTTTGTTTGAAGCTCGGATCAAGGCCAACCAGTCACTTCCAAATGATTGGATACACATTGCATCCATTTGTCACAAATTGGCCTTAATCGAGTGCCAGTACAATCATTAGGAACTGACAGATCAATGATGCTCTCGAGAAGCCAAAGACAAACTTAGATGTGCTATTTTCTAATTGAACACAAATGCAACTACCGAAGCACTTTAGTTGTCTAACATATTGCTAATAACCTTTTCTTCACTTCAGAGCGCTACTAGTTTGCTCCTTTTCATGCACTTCAAGTGCATATAAAGTGACTAAGACCTCACGCTCACGATGTTGGCTGTTTGCAGCTGATATGGGACTCGGCCAAAATGCACGTTGTGCAATGTGAAGAGAAGTTTTTATCCCCCCTAGTGTGCATCAAGAGGATAAGCTCCCTCGACTCTGCCAATTTTGGCAGAGTTGGCGCTACCCCCGCTTCACCCACCAACGCACAAGACAAACATTTTGTAAGCTTTTCAACCCCCGCCAAACGCGTCCCTCCAACTTTGCCTACGTAGTATTTACCCCCGCAGCCAATTGGGGGTACCAGCTAGCATAAAATCGGAAAATGTCTCATTAGGAGAGAATATTTGCTTGGTACAGGACCACTAAGAAGGCATGAGAGAAGGTCACGCACAAGGGGAAAGACACAATTCATGTAAAGAGAAGGCGGGGCAGGGCAGGGCAGAGGTGTGGTTCGGGGGGTGCAGAGCGGGAGAAGTAGGGGGGGCGCCAAAAGCATAATTTTATAAATTGATGGGAAGACATCCCAGCTCACAGGCATGGTGGCTCTTGTGGTTTACAAAAGCAGTAAATGGCTCATCTCTATTGCGTGAGGGTTCGAATCTTGCTCTCTCCTTTTATAAGGGTGCAAGAGCAATCCCTCGCTCTTGTGAAGCAAAATCGGCAGGAATCTTTGAAGAAAGTGAATAAAAGTGAGGGTTCGAATCGTAAGTAAGCCACTGAACGGGTGGGAGCCGTAGCCAATCAGTCAAGTGGTCGCAGGAGGCGGAAGGATATGTCCCAAAAAGGACTTTCCTTTGCCAATCTCACCAACACTCTTTGGTCCAGAGCGATACGAACTAAATCAAACTCATACTAAAACGAGGTAGCTGCCAGCAGTAGTAGTAGTAGTAGTATGAGTAGCCATTGCGTGTGAAACTGCCCAAAGGCGAAGAGAAGGGCAGACGCAAGCTGATATGACCTCACTAGCTTCATAAGCGCGGCGGGGGCGGGGGCCTAAAAAGGCGATTTCTGGAAGCACTTTCCAGTTATAGCTTTTTCAAAAACATTGTTGGGCTCACGTGTGCTCGTTGCATGCAACACCCAACGACACAAATATTAGGAGGGCCTTTGTCGGCTCAGATCATTTAGCCTGTGTTGCACGCCCAAAGGTGGCGTTATGTCAAAAGGCTTCCACTCCACGCCCTCGCTTCTCTCTGTGTTTTCCATCGCCATTTAACCTCCATCACCATCGCCTCTCTCGACTCTCTCTCTCTCTCTCTCTGTGCGCGACAACACTCGGCGAAGGCTGGCATATAATCCCCGTTGTCTTCTACATTTTTTTTCTGCGGATCATCCAAAGGCGGTTGGCAGAAGTTTTTCCTTGCGCTATCCTTTGGAGTCCTGCAACAGCAGCGGCACCGGCCAATCTGTTTCCGAAAACGTAGAGACTTGCGATCATCAGCTTCTTTGGTTTTCTTAGACGGAATCTGCGTAGAGCCAGGAGGTATTCCATTTTTCTGCATCTCGACCAGAAGGGGGAGAAGGAAAGTTTTTGTGCAGCAAGCATAGTTCGAAACAGACAAACGCCTCTTCTCACATCAACATTTCTACCCCTCACTTTGTGAAGAAGAGCTGCAGAAGCGGACAAGGAAACGTTTTCTGCTCATTTACTAAGAAAACATCGTGGTCTCCATCTAACTGGCGCTGCTCACCGTATCCTAATTTCTGGAAATGGTAAGCACGGTGCCAGAAGGGGACTTATGGCTGGAAATGAGACGAGGTGGCTCAAGAGTATGGCAAGATTCTGACTCACCATTTTCACGGCGATCTAGTGTTGAGGCAGAGGAAGATGATCTAGAGGCTCTTACATGGGCTGCATTGGAGAGGCTGCCAAGCTACAAGCATATCTACACCGCCATGCTGGAGGATGACGTACAAGCAGAGGTTGAACAGACTCGATCAGGAGGACAAAGCAGTTTTGCGGGTCATAAGAGGGTGCTTCCAGTTGATGTGCGCCGCCTCGGAAAAGGAGAGCGGCTACGTTTACTTGAAAAAGCATTTGCAACCACCGACCAGGATAATGAAATACTCTTGCAACGCTTAAAACAGAGAATTGATAGGTACAACCAAAATGTTGTCATGCTTGACATGGCATCATTGACTGTCTTTGATCATGCTCATTGACTGTCCCTAAATTTCCTCAAAAGTAGAAAAACTGACTGGTGAGTTGGGATGAGCAGGGTTGGAATAAAGCTTCCCACTGTGGAAGTGCGGTTTCAAAACCTCTCAGTGAACGCAGATGTTCATACCGGAAGCCGCGCACTGCCAACTCTCATTAATTTTGTGAGGGATATTTTGGAGGTTGTAAAAACTGACTTCTCTTGACTATGTTCAATATGAGATTTGTCTTGTACTTTATGACATTCCTTTGCATGGCTCTTAATGGTCGTATTTTATAGAACTGCTTGGCAGCAATCAATGCTGTACCTTCCAAAAAGCGAGATTTGGCAATTTTAAGAAATGTATCTGGAGTCATCAGACCTGGGAGGTCTGTACAAGTCAAAACCCTTTTCTTTCAGCTGGTCTTTCTTTTCCATCTAGGCGTCTCACCGTGTTCTCTGATTGTATGATTTCAGAATGGCATTGCTTTTGGGGCCTCCGGGAGCAGGAAAATCGACTTTGCTTCTTGCATTGGCTGGAAAACTCAGAACTGACCTTCGAGTAAGCCAATATCTCACCTTTTTCATATTTGTAGTAACTTGAGAGCTAGCTGGGACTAGAATTTTGGTCTTTATGCATCCAAAACATTACTTCAATCAAGAGCTTAGGACCGCATTGGGCGAACTTATCCTCTTTAAACAGTACTTTGATGCTTAAATGAATTTTATCTCACCTTTTTCATGTTGGTAGTAGCTTGAGAGCTAGCCAGCACTAGAATTTCAGATTTATTGGACATCTGAAACATTCTTCAACCAAGAGCTTAGGACCTCATTTGCAGACTAGAGAGTTTTGTCATGATTCTAATTAAGAAGCTTTGTTAGCATAAGGCTGTTAACGGATTGCTACCCAGTAATCTCTAACTTTGCGCCTCCATCATAATGAAGCTACAATGTGTGTAGCTTATAGGTATAGCAAGCAACAAGAACGTTTAACAGAAAGGTTGCATACTAGAGGCAGGAAAATCTTGGGTTATTATATGCAAGTTTAGTTTTGTATGTAGAGTACTTAATAGTAGAAACTTAATGGAACTGTGTGTAGATATTAGAAACTTGAAGGTGTTACACTCATTGAGTTTGTTTGCTTGCAGACAAAGGGCACAATCACTTTCAACGGCCATGCTTTATCAGAATTCATACCTCAGAGAACTTGTTCATATATTAGTCAGCTTGATAGACATATTGCTGAACTGACCGTGAGAGAAACACTGGATTTTGCTGCTCGATGTCAAGGAGTTGGCTTTAAATATGGTCTGATTCTTGAGTTTTTTTCTCAAGGAATTTCAGTTCTTTTGACAAATAGAATGGCCATACTTACAATCATTTGATGGCAAAGCAGACATCATGTTGGAACTTGCTAAGAAAGAAAGGGAGCAGAGCATTCATCCTGATCCGCAAATCGATGCCTTTATGAAGGTTCCCATGTCTCTTTGGCTTAGATAATTGATACCATGAACTCCGTGTCTAATTTGCTTTTTGCAGGCAATGGCAGTGGAGGGGAAAAAGCATAGCCTGTCAACTGATTACATCATGAAGGTTCTCGGACTGGAAATTTGTGCTGACACAATCGTAGGGAGTGATATGATAAGGGGTGTTTCTGGAGGGCAAAAGAAGAGGGTGACAACAGGTTGATTTGAACTTTTAATGTATTTCTGCTTGTATATTATGATATTATGTGATGTCATCATGGTGATTAATCCTATTATGTGGATGACTGTTCGTCAGGGGAAATGGTAGTTGGACCCAAGAAAACCCTCTTTATGGATGAGATTTCCACAGGGCTCGACAGCGCTACCACTTACCAGATAGTCAAATGCATTGGCAACTTTGTTCACCTGCTGCAAGGAACTGTTTTAATGGCCCTACTACAGCCTGCACCTGAAATTTTCAATCTTTTTGATGATATTGTACTCCTATCTGAAGGGTACATTGTGTACCTTGGACCACGGGATAGAATCTTAGAGTTTTTTGAGTCTCTAGGATTTAAGCTTCCACCTCGCAAGGGCATTGCTGATTTTTTGCAAGAGGTAAAGCTGGATCATCTATAAATATACTCTGTGCTCCTGATTGATTCCTGTTTCTGACAACGGAAGTTTGAAAAACAGGTCACTTCGAGAAAAGACCAAGAACAATACTGGGCTGATAAGACCAAGCCTTACCAATTCATGCCTGTTTCTGCAATTTCTCAAGCTTTTGCAAACTTTGAGGAGGGAATTGAGCTTCAAAAAAAACTGGAAACATCCTTCAATAAATCTGACAGTCATCCTGCTGCACTAGTAAGGAAAAAATATGCTCTTCCAAAGTGGGAGCTTTTCAAGGCGTGTTTTGAGAGGGAGGCTTTGCTTATTTCACGCAATAGGTTCCTGTACACTTTCAGGACCTGTCAGGTAAAGCAACATGTTGGAAAATGGAGAAATATTGTATGCTTGCTGCTGCTGAGTTCTATCTGGCAAACCCTTACAGGTGGCATTCGTGGCATTCATCACCGCAACTCTCTTCCTTCGCACAAGACTGAGTCCGACTGATGAAACAAATGGCTTTCTATACCTCAGCACCCTCTTTTTCGCTTTGGTACATATGATGTTTAACGGCCTATCAGAGATGACATTTACAGTTGCAAGACTTCCTGTACTTTACAAACAAAGAGACAATTTGTTCTATCCATCATGGGCATATTCTATTCCAAGTTGGATTTTAAGAATTCCATATTCCTTTGTCGAATCAATCATCTGGTCATGCATAGTGTACTACTCGGTTGGTTTGGCACCTGAAGCTGGAAGGTTTGATACTGCATCACTTTCTATATGGCCAGCGACCTCTAAAATACGTATAAGTCAAAGTTTCTACACTATCTCTGTCTCATAATCAATCTTATTCTATGGAGTTTTCCTTGCAGGTTTTTTAGGTACATGTTTTTGTTATTTTTGATGCATCAAATGGCTATCGGCCTGTTTCGACTTATTGGTGCTTTGGGAAGAACTATGGTCATTGCTCAGACCTTTGGGTCTTTTGCACTTCTCGTTGTGTTTTTGCTTGGAGGATTCATCCTTTCAAAAGGTTCAAAGCAACACAATTGTCACTTTTTATAACAGCTTTTCAAAAACAATCTGTGTTGTTTATATTGTCCAATTGATCATTGAAATCTTTTCAAATATATGTTTCAACTGAACTGCTAAATTACAGACAACATTCATCCATGGTGGGTTTGGGCGTTTTGGATATCTCCTTTGTCGTATGCCCAAAATGCAATAGCGGTTAACGAGTTTCTTGCTCCTAGATGGAAAAAGGTCATATTTTTGTCAAACTCATAGTTATACAAAACTTCTACTGGTGCTTTCTACTGTGAAGGAAAGTCTGATTGTTCATGTTGTACGCAGTTGACTTCTGGTGGAATGAAACTTTCTGAGATTATTCTTGAATCACGAGGGCTCCAAACAGAGGGATACTGGTATTGGCTTGCCATTGGAGCACTGTTTGGCTATACATTTCTATTCAATTTCCTGGTGACACTGGCACTTGGCTACCTGAATCGTAAGTTCCACAAAATGTCTTTAAAGTTCCTTTCAGAGAAATTGTGTGCTTTATACCAGAGCATCTACGACTCTTACTACAAAAGATTATCATGACATGACAGTATTGTGGTTGCCTTTCAGCGTTGGAGAGACCACAAGCTGTATTAACTGAAGGAAGCCTGGAAAGCACCAAAAGTTCAGAGAAAAACTCAGAAAAATCAGGTACTTTCTTGGGAAACCATGAAGCATGATCAGTGACCAGTGAATTTTTTACTTATATAAATCCATTGTTTTAGCGGATAAGATGCAGGGAATACAGATGCAGAGCATGGCAAACTCTACTGGTATGCAACAAAGTAGAGTAAATGGTGTGAAAGGAATGACTGTACCTTTTCAACCACTTTCTCTGACATTCCACACTGTCAGCTATTATGTTGATATGCCAGCCGTAAGTGAAATCTGGCCCTTGGGTAAGTGGTAACTGAAGTAACAGTCCAATTTAACATGCCAAAATTCTTGTAGGAGATGAGAAACGGCAGTGCAAAAGGTCAAAGATTGCAGCTTCTTCGCAGCGTGAGTGGTGCATTCAAACCAGGTGTACTGACGGCTTTGGTCGGTGTCAGTGGTGCTGGTAAGACAACCCTCATGGATGTGCTCGCTGGAAGGAAGACTGGTGGTTACGTAGAGGGAGACATTAGGATATCTGGTTATCCTAAAAGACAAGAAACTTTTACTCGTGTAACGGGTTATGTTGAGCAGTTTGACATTCATTCTCCACAGCTTACAGTCCAGGAATCTCTGCTATTCTCTTCATGGCTTCGCTTGCCCAAAGAGACTGCCCATGAAGAACGCGAGGTATGTTATACTTTCATCTTTCAATAAACGTTAAAAGGAATTTTATGGGGTATATAATACAGGAAGGTGATGAACGTTTCCCCTTATGGGTGGCAAGTGATAGTCATTTAACAACAGGTCTTCCTTTTAGCTGCCCCTTTTACCCTTGTTTGACCAAACAATGATGATGCATGGATAACATCGAAAAGGAAAAAGAAAAAAGAAAAAGACTTGAAGAGAGAAGGTGGAACTCCTTCCAAGACGGTCATAGGCTGCATGGAAATATCAAAAACCCACCCTCAGAGCAAATGGCAAGTCCATTGTTACCCTCAATGACCCGGTAAAAAAAACTTTCTATGTAGGTCACCAACCAACATAAAATATCTAGCTCCTGCCCAGATCGTCACAATGCAAAGTAGCATATTATATGACATTCCATTGCCCTTGCACATCTTATCAGCTTAGCTACACTTGCTTCTTTTCCATGATACAAAGAGACAATGGACCGTTGTACACTTTGATTTGTCTAATAGGCCAGTTTGGCTTTTGGTACTGAAGGCTTTGGACTAAATTTTGATTGGGCAGCTTTCCCTATCGTCCTTTATTATACAAATTAAGCTGGCTCCACAAACATTCTGCCAGCCTATGGCCAAAAACTAAAGCTCTTTTCACACATTGTGTCAGGGCATAATTTAAGGATAGGTTGGCAGTCCAGTGAAGCCCACCTTCACCATGGCTACACACACGTCTATCAGGTTAGAATTCCATGGGTTTCCTGAATCTCCCAAGACAACTTGGGGCAGCATTATGATTTAAGCTGCCAGAACCATCACTCTGAAGTGTGGCATGTTGGATAGATGTCAACAAATGGTTAAAAAAAGCGAGAAAAGTATGTATTATGTTTACTCGCAGTCCCTCATGTAGCTATTTTTTGAAGAGCATGTTGGCTAAACTTAGCCTTTCTCAGTGAATCAGGGTGCAAAGTGCAAAAATGTCTTAACAGACATTCCAAGCACCCAAGAACATAACAAACTGGGTTATCAGGAACAATTAAGAAACTCTTTATAACATAATTAAACTAAATTCTGCTTTATGTTTGCTACATTTTTGTGCTGGGTTATTTCAGGCTTTTGTTGAAGAGATCATGAAGTTGGTTGAGTTAGATGCTTTACGGACTGCATTGGTTGGACTACCCGGCATTTCCGGCCTTTCAACAGAGCAGCGCAAACGTCTGACCATTGCTGTAGAACTAGTTGCAAATCCATCAATAATTTTTATGGATGAGCCAACATCAGGTTTGGATGCTCGAGCAGCAGCAATAGTCATGAGAACTGTTCGGAACACAGTCAACACAGGACGAACTGTTGTCTGTACCATTCACCAACCCAGTATAGACATTTTTGAGGCGTTCGATGAGGTAAGCGGCATCTGTCCAAAAGCCTCCAAAACTTATGAACTTCTAGCATGCAGCTTCTTTGAACTTTTCTCAAATGATAATGAGCTTTGCATTGTATTGGTCTGTAATAGGTGTCTCCAAGCAACGGGCTTCTTTAAACATTTAAGCTCCACCGTGATCTAAAGGCTCATGCTTTTGTGTCTGCAGCTTATACTTATGAAACGTGGAGGACAGATCATCTATGGTGGACCCCTTGGGCAACATTCAAGTTTAATGATAGATTATTTCCAGGTGGAGTATCAATTATTTCGACTTAATGGGCTGTTTTCTTTTCTTTTTCGCTTTGACGAAGATTATTTGAGTAACCCTGTGTATACAATTACGGCAGGATATTGATGGGGTGACCCCAATCAAGGAGGGCCAAAATCCAGCCACATGGATGCTTGAGATAAGTACACCTTATTCTGAAGAGAAGATCGGAAAAGATCTTGCAGAGATATATGTCAACTCCAATCTCTACAGGTATCATACACCAAATTTCTCTTCTTTACATACCATCCTTGGATTGCACGACTTAAAATATGAGTGCATTTGAACATTCAATGCAGAAATAATGAAGCTTTGATAGATGAATTGAGTGTACCAGCCATCGGCCAAAAAGAATTAGAATTCTCTACGACCTATTCTCAGACGACTTGGGTACAGCTGTCGGCATGCCTATGGAAGCAACAGATAACATATTGGCGAAGTCCAGAGTACAATGTTGTTCGGTTTTTCTTTACCACAGTTTGCGCAATCCTATTTGGCACAATCTTTTGGAATTTGGGCTCAAGGAGGTTTGTCTCGTCATCTTTTTGTGGGTGGACAAATTATCATCTACAAGGTTTCATTGGTGAGTTTGTGACAGGGGAACACAACAAGATGTAGCCAATGTTATGGGAGCTCTCTACGCATCGGTTTTGTTTCTTGGTGTTAACAATGCATCCTCGGTGCAACCTGTCGTTGCTGTTGAGCGCTCGGTTTTTTACAGAGAGCGTGCAGCAGGAATGTATAATGCTCTTTCATACGCCATTGCCCAGGTAGGCCTGGTTTCTGACAAGCAAGAGTAAGGTGACCAAGTAGAAAATAAGTTTCAAAAATCTCATTCGTGTTGTAGTTTTGTTTTCTTGTTTCAGGGCTTGATAGAGATACCTTATATCTTTGTGCAAACGATAATATATGGTACCATTACATATGCCATGATCCATTTTGAGTGGACTACAGGTACTCTGATAACATTAGCAATTTCTAGTAAATCAAACATTTTGACTGTGTTGTAGATGCTAACCAACAATAAAACTGGCAGGAAAATTCTTTTACTACATGATATTCATGTTTTTAACGTTCACATACTTTACCTTCTATGGAATGATGGCTGTTGGCCTCTCACCAACCCAGCAAATGGCAGCAGTCGTATCATCGGCTTTTTATTCCATTTGGAATCTTTTCTCTGGATTCCTCATCCCGCATCCTGTAAGAGCTAAATTATGAATCAATGGATTTTGACAAAGCACCTTATCTTGTGTTTTTTATCTAAAGCCACACTTTCATTATGTATGTGCAGAGAATGCCGCCATGGTGGTCTTGGTATTACTACATCTGCCCAGTTGCCTGGACCCTCCATGGGCTTGTAGGTTCCCAACTTGGCGATGTAAACACTATGTTGTTAGCTTCAGGGGGGCAAAAGACAACGGTCGCTCAATTCATTCATAGGTCTTTTGGGTTCGGTCATGAGCAACTGGGTCTGTGTGTTGCAGTACTGGTGGCCTTTGCTGTAACATTTTGGCTGATTTTTGCTTTTGCTCTGAAGTTTGTGAATCATCAAAGAAGATAGACACAATAGAAATCATGACCAAGCCCCACAAACCAAGCCCTTCACATTTGAAGGCTACAGCAACATTGAAACACTCTGCAGGACAAGACCTGTGGAGTTTTGACTACTCTTTGCTTGAGCATCAGAGGTTTCAAGCGATGTCAGGAAACTAACCAATGCCATATTTCTTTGCTCGCTTGCAAAGTACTTTCCGTTGTGATTGCTTCCCAAGCGTCCGAAGTTTTTCAGTCCCTTGCAGATGTGAGTTTAAAGGCGTCCTGCACTTTTGCAGTTCTCACGCTATGACACTGGATCTGAAGTATGGCAATTCAACAATTTTTGGCATGATTTGACACAACCTTCAATTTTGAAGGTGCATTGAAGAGTTAAAAGCTCATATAAGAAACCTTAGACATGGAAATGGCCAGAAAAAGCTTCCCTATATGACCCAATTATCTTGTAAAAGAGTCATGCAGATACATCAGTGCATTAACTATGTGCCATCATTTGGGGACTTGGATGGATACAAAATCCATCTATGCAGAACTTGTAACCACCACATGACCTCTCCATATATATGTGCACACCCCTCCCTTCATACGGTTCATTTCCACAGATCAGTTCTGCTGAAATGACATTTTGAAAATTGAAAATTAAACTAGTGCAATGTTATAGTCATACTCTCAAGTCTTTGAATCCTTTCTTATAGTTTGATAATATCATTTGAAACCTAGTGACGTGGCTAAAGGATAGCAAAATAATGAACAATAGTAGGTCTATAAATAGTAAATTGTAATTGTAATCGCTTTCATTGATAGTACGTTGTCTTGACGTGTGCAATTTATATGTATTTTTTTCCGTTTCCATGCATTGTGTACCTTATCCAAAAATAGCGAAGAATACGTGTCTTGTACCCTAACCTCACGTATTGTACCTTTAAGAATGGCAAATTGTGCACACTATCTTGGAGGAAGGGAAGATGAAGCAACCCTACTGCCTCAACATCTGCATTGCCAGTATCCCCAAGAAAAGACTCCACTCCCCCAATAGATGGGAAGACCCTATGTGAGAAGCTTGGCTAACAGGAAGAGGAGCACCTCCCCTTTAGCAAAGCTTTTGGAGAGTCTGGAAAGACAACCAAGAAGAGGGCTCTTACAACAATTTTTGAGTAACACAAAGAAGATTTCTTTCATACAAAAAAGTGTCCTAAAATGCACTTTAGAGAAGGCGACCCCAACTTCTCTAATGACGACCTTACACAAATGCATATAAGAGCACAGACGGTGGTGCATGCCTAGTCCTATAGGCCTGCAAAGACGGAAAGAGAGTTATACACCGATCCAGTCATCCTTGATGGCAAGACCATCAAATACAGCCTCATGCTTGAAAGTCTTACACACCCAGGGCCCCTTGAGGAGATGAGGGAGGGAGGGATCCCTTAGCTGATTGGACATTACATCACACTCCTCGCTAAAACACGTGAGTTTTGAACAGGCCCTGTCAAGGGTACGCGGTTTTGAAATTCGTATGGAAATCCCTACACCGTAAGTGTATACTTTTTTGAGGATAAGGAGGGGTGTTAGTCTTGTGCTAAGAGGTATAGGGAGAATAGAGACCATGGCACGAGATCTAGAGATTGTGCCATCAGTTTCGCTTTATGTGGATCAAACTAGAGCTACATGAAGGGGGCTTCATATATATTATACATTGCTTTGTGCTACACAGCAGTGGGAGGAAGACCCAATGAGGGGCAAGGGGTAGGAGGGTTACACCCTCTCACCATGCAAAGGGGACCATGGAGTATTTTAGCCTCGGACGCTTGATGCTCTGATACCATTGCCACAAGACGGGCATCACGTGCCAATAGAAAAGAACAGACTTTTAGCACTTCAATAACAATATAAATGTGTGTGTGTGTGTGTGTGTGTGTGTGTGTGTGTGAGAGAGAGAGAGAGAGAGAGAGAGAGAGAGAGAGAGAGACGCGACACGGAGTGGCAGATTCCACCCTAGAGAGTATTGGCCCCAAACCTTGGCGCCCTTTTCGGTATTTCTTAATATTGCATCAACACAGTACAAGCCAATACTCCACGCTTTGCACCTTCTGCAAGAAGCATGCCCGAGAATGAGCCCATGGCCTCATATTTAAAAGCCCTAGGCCCAAAAGCAGTTTACATGAAAAGCCTTCAAACTCAAAAGCATATGGTCCAAAAGCAATGCCCAAAAGCTACCAGCGTGATTTACAAAAATCCATACAACTGCCACGTCAGTAGCGCAAATCGCGGAAATCCGTACATGCTGCCACGTCAGCATGTCAACGCAATTTCTTTTCTTCTTAGGGTTTAGGCCCCTCGGCCGTGATCTGAAGGTTGGCTCTGCTCTTCAATGACTTGACATGTCAGCAGTTAGTGACAGCTAGTGCTTTTGGGGCCAAATGATTTTGAGTTCAACTGCTTTTCATGTAGCTGCTTTTCAAGGCCAAGGGCCTTTAAATATGTGCAAAGGGCTCATTCTATGGCATGCTTCAGTGTGAAGGTGTAGAGATTGGAGTATTGGCATTGTACTCAATTGAAGCAATATAAAGAAATCCTGAGAGAGACGCCAAGGTGTTTGGGGCCAATACTCTCTTGGGTGGAATTTCGCCACTCCGTGTTGTGTGCTCTCTCTCTCTCTCTCTCTCTCAGTTCAGTTGTTAGCATCGAAGTGCTAAAAGTCTTTTCAATCTATTCTTTTCCGTTGGCACGTGGTGCCCCTCTCGTGACACTCTGCAACAGTTTCCCAGACATAGAGATCTCTCTCTCTCTCCGTACTCAGTTCAGCCCTCTCTCTCTCTCCACGCTCAGTTCAGCTCTTTCTCTCTCTCATAAGCCATCTCTTGCTCAGAGCCAAGGTGGTAAGGTACGTAAGGTACGGTACATATTCGGTACGACCTGTACGTAGTACCAAATGGATAGAGTTGTTAGGTACGTAAAATTCGTAGGTTTTTTTTTTGTAAATGCCAAAAACCTACAATACGGTCTGTACTTGATAAAAAATCCATAAGTATCACTCCAACAAGGATGTTAGTTCACTATTCTATAAACCAAGGCAAAGCTTTCATACGAGTTGCTGATCATGCTTGCCCTCCTATATTCACCACCGCAATGACGTTCGTGTGTGCTCTACAAATGCAAGTTGTGTCAAAATGTCTACAAAACTAGGTGTTGGGATAAGGCTAAAGAAGGGCAAACCAAAAATTCCTGCCACAATAGGGTTTATTTCCACACATTACCCACAGCACTACGCCCCCCCAAAAAAAACGTACAGTACGAATCCGTACGGTACAGTACCTACACAGCTTGCGGCAAAGGTGCACGGCAGACCATAGGGCTTGTGTGCGTCCTTGCGGGGAGTAAAAGCACTCAAACAAGTGTAATATTGGCTGCCTATACAAAATTTCAGCATTCCGATGAAGTTTAGAGGCAATTTTCAGCCAAGAAGCACTCGTGTGGGAGCCTCCTACGCGAGTAGATAACTGCAGAAACTTCTCTTCTGCAAAATATTCCAGTAGGAAGCAATTGTAGCCACTTACGGCTATAGGTATGATGAATTTCAGCCAATAGGCTTATGAAACCAAGTATCTCTATGCATCACAAAAGCATTTGGGACAAATTCAGTTTCGGGTTCACGTGCTTGTAACAATTCAGAAATTAGTAAGAATCTCCTTAGGGGGAGACCAGCCCGTCTTCTGGTCCCTAGTGCTATGTCGATTTTCGGCTTTGTTTTCTCAATTCTTTGTCGTGCAAACTTCCACGTGAAATAGTAAATTTAATAAGTCCACGCTGCCATTTCTGCGACAACCGTCATCTAGGAGTTTTGAACTCCCAAATCAGCTCCCCCCTCACTTGAGCCCCCTTAGGTTTCATCCTCTTTTTTCTTTTTCATTATCCTCTTGATGGCAGTCCTTAACTGATATGTATCTACGCTTCACTTGAAAGCAAGTGCTATAATGCTTTGTTTTTTGGTCCCATAGATCATATCTGACCTCCATTACGATAATTCAATCTATCTATCTATCTCAAACAGACACACATATATGTATGTGTGTGTATCTATATCTATATATAGATATATATATACATACACACTCACACACATATATATATAGTCTCTCATAGTCTACTACTCTTTCCAAGTCCCTTGTATCATCTACTTGTGCTACCACTTTGGAGAATCTTCTACCAGCTTTACACAATTTTTAGTATCTTCAAAATCAAGTTCTCCAAAAAATTTCGCGGTTGATACCGTTTTAGAGCAGGTGGATCTACTTAGCAAGAACAACCCAGCACCGTTGCCTAGCAAAGTCGACCTGATGTTACCTGTACCTATTATAGAAGACATGGACACACAGAAACCAAATGTTATCGATCACGGTGTGATCGTCATAGAGATTCAAAGGGATAGCTACTACCTTTGCTACTCCCAATGCATTGACCAAGATTTGAACAAGATCTCAACCATTACTCCGAACCGGGGTTTTGACGCTACCCTATTTGCCAAGTCTTTTTTTGGAATCTTGGAGGCTTTGACTCACCAGGTTTGGACAATTTTGAGAGAGCTTGTTCTAAGTGTTCGGATCGTCAATTGTTAATTGAATAAAGAAATACCGAAAGGGGCACCAGTTTGGGGGCCTACAGGGTGTCGATCTCGTGTGCGCAGTGACATTCTAGTCGCTGGACGCAACTTTGTTCTCTTTTCTTCACAGTGCTCTGTGTAAAGTTAACAAGTAATTGTACCGCCCTCTATGTTGTACAGGCCGGTTATAGTTCCTCTGTCAGGAGCAACTTAGCCCCAAGCCACCATGATCGCCAAAATGGAATGAGCTGATCACTTGGGATAGCTATTCTAAGTTGATCAGTTAGAGTTAGTTCACATCACGCAAGCAGAATCGGATAGAGATTTTAGATATCAGAACAGACAAAGACCGGAATGAAGTACGAGACTAGAACTGAAATGAGAACTAGAACTAGAATATGTATTCAGATCATAGTAACAGGGAACGGGCGGAACGGGCCCTAATCGTATCGGAACGGTGTCCAACCGGTTTAGGGCACCGAAAAAGTGCCAGGAACAAGTATAACGTTCCGGTTCTTCCGGAATCGGAACGTGCGGGCATCCCTCTCTCAAGCTCCACCCCTCTCTCTCAATCAACATGTTGTGCACAAGCGACATGTTGAAACATGCCTAAACATGATTCTAATTGTGCAACTAGATGTTAGAAGCTTGGCTTGTAGTTCTTTACTAACTTATAGGTTGTTTTGAGCCTAATTTTAGTGTCTTTTAGTGGACCGTTTTGACGTTTTCGTTTCGGTCTCCCCCTCCCCATTCCGCTACCGTTCTGGAGTCCCCCCGTTCCCGTTCCAGGTAACTTTGATGCAGATCAGTATAACTGGAGTACAACAGCATGAACCAAAGTCTGCTCTAGGCTTAATGATGAAAGAGTGCAGGAGTACAAGAGCGTAATGAGCTCCAAGACACTAGACTCCCTGATAGTGGAAGAGTAACTCGCAAAATGAATACTGGGTCCTATATAGAACCGCCGGACTAGGCCTCTGACTGACTGTCTCTTGTACAGTGACCGCAGTAATTGAGTTTGGTTTTTACCAACTTCTGGCAACTTCCCGATTGATGTCTGTTCCCACCGTCTACAGTTGGCACATGGTGCCAGCCAATTGCAAACATGGACACAACTCTAAGCTAAGTTTGATAAGTACTTCCTCCCTCTAGAATTAGAAATAGAGATCAAGAAGAAGCCTGTTTTGCTCCCAAGGAGCATGCAAAGGTCATGGCATAGAACAAAAAATTTTGGTCTATCCCAGTCAAGGTCGATCAACAACGACCCAAATGGCAACATGACCACAATTGGTCAGTGGCAATCCAACTACAAAATCCATAGAAATGCAGCTATGTCATTGGCAATGGTTAAATATCGGGGTGCTTGTTGAGGTAACGGTTATATATCGGGGTGCTTGCCCCCGTGTAGGTATGGATATTGGTTGGAACCTTGTAGCCACGATGGGAAGCACCCCGAGATATAACCAAATCCCTATGTCATTGCACAACCTTTTACTTGCAGATCCAACCCAAAAAGAAGCATACGCACAGATTACAATTCTAATATAGAACTTCATATGAGTGATCTCTTGCCAAAAGAGTCACTAAGATTACAAGACTCTGTCCCATCAATTTAGACGTCCTTATGCTCGAGAATTTATTTCAAGATTACCTCAAGTACATGAAATGATATTTTCTGATGACTAAATGCATTTCAACAGAATTACCTCTAACCAAAGCTGCTGCCATGGTCCAATCGATGGACAATCCTCTCTCTGAGCTTCTCTAGATCCCTCTGAAGAAAACCTCTGTCAGCTCATAAATTGACATCTTTTCTCTGTTGAACCACTGTTGACATGAGAAAGGCATTTCAAGCGATGCAAGACTTGACAAATTGTGTAAAGATCAACGTCGGTGTAGCCCTTAGAAGACAGTCCTTTTGTAGCTCCATTTGATACTGCGTGCCCGCCACACACACACATCAAAAAGAGAGAGAGAGAGAGAGAGACGACGATTACCAGAGGATTCAATCTCTCCATTTTGCCTACCTAAGGGCCTGGTCACACGAACCTTAATTATCCGTAACTAAGGCTGCAGATTTTGCAAAGTCAATTGTGCCCTTTGTCGTGGTCATGTGAGGTTAAGTAATACCATGGTGACGGGCACGTGCAGTGACACAAGCAATGCAGTGTGTTATCCCATGGAGATGGAGAGAGAGAGAGAGAGAGAGAGAGAGAGAGAGAGAATGTTGTCGGCTAAATACGCCTCGTATGATCTTGGCTCGGACATAGTTATCTGGCACAGTTAGAAACTAAAACTTTTGCCAGTGCCCAACGCTAGTAGTAGGCAATGGACATCACAAATGAGGAGGAAGGAAGACTAAAGAGGCGTTATCAACTTGTCCTTCTTGAATGGGTAAAAAAATGGAAGTAAGAACTGGGTCTATTACATATTAATGATATTAGGGCTCGTTTGGACTACGCATGGGTAAAAGAAAACTTGATGCCCTTTCCACTTCCATCCCATTCACATAAAGGCTCCAAAACAGCAATGCATAAGTTGTGACGATAGAGTTTCAATGAATAAGCTTTGACTTCACAATTTGCTCTTTGGTCACTCCTTGTGGGGTTTGATGCTCACGACACCATCCATTTTTCTCGTTGAAAATTGCATGGAGTTTCATTTTTGAGGTCAAGAGGTCACCCGATTTTAGGTAGGTCCTATTAACTAATTGGCTTTTGTCATCAAAAAGTATGCCCCTTCTTCCTTTCTCTCATTAACCCACGTATGAACCCACGCACTTGATGGAAGGTGTCTAAACTCTGCAACCTGAGAATCATTTCACGATATTGCGAGATATACTTAACAATCTCTTATGCTGACGCATAGAACACTTGTTCCATGCAGACCAATTTTGGTCCGCTTCATTTTTGTGGATAGAAATTTCTTTCTGGAGGCGACGACCGCCCAAGTCTATGGTATGATGCCCTTCTCCTTGAGCAACATCCACCCTCTAGTGTTAAACTTGTTTGCAGTGCCTTGACTGCATTTGGAGTGCATCTAAGATCGTGAAGACCATCCCATTTGCTTAGGAATGTATTCATAGTATCTTTGTTGCACTCCTTTTCCTCTCCTCGAAAAATTGGTGGCTTGGTATTCTTTAACAAGTCATCCACCTCTTTTTGGGAGAGAAGGTGCAACCCCTCCATATTGGAGCCTTGTTTCTGTAGCCCGAGGGTGCTCCTACCAGGCATGGGGATCAAAGAAACCTTACTCTGCTCATTAACTTGGCCCTGATTGTTGCATGAATTGCACAAGCATATTAGACATTCGCATTCAACTATGCAAAATTGGACTCTAAAACAGTCGTACATATTTGCAATGCCCTAAATTCTTGTATGTTAAGCAGTTCAATGCTATCATCGGGCCCAGTTTCCGCACAGACACCCTCCATGAGAGTGGCCAATTGCCGAACAATAGTAGGTAGAACTGGGACAAGGTTCTCAAAATCAAAAGTATGATGCATGTCAACATCCGAATCCATGGCATAACGTGATGTGCTAGCAAGACAAGATGAGTACCTTGTTGCAAAAAACGTCTGGTAAAACTAAAGAGTAAACTGTCGATGAGCAACTGCAAAAGAAAATCGACTAGCCTTGCTATATCAAAGTCGTCAAACCAAAATAAAGGGTCGATGTCGATTTGGAGTAAGTGTCGATGTCGATTACGAGTATCGAAACTCACTGTTCACAAAAAAGATTTGGAAACCTTCGAAATTGACCTAGTCAATTCTGATAAAGAAACAGCCTTCAACTCGAGTGTAACAAGAAGATCTTGCTTACTATGTATGGCTAGCTTTGACTTAGAACAATACTTCATTGAAAAGAAGAGAGGCAAGATTAAAAAAAAATATGTGACACAAAAAAGTTCTCCAAGTTGTCGATGTTGAGGGCCAGCATTGCCCACCAACACAAGGAGTTTCCATCTATTTTCTATATAGAAAGTTGGCATCTAGGTAGGATTTTCCTAGATTGCCCTTCCTTTGACTTTTCTCGATACCTAGAGAATTGGTTTCTCCAGGTACCAAACTCCAAAGGACGGGAATTCTCTCTCTCTCTCTCTCTCTCTCTCTCTCTCTCTCTCTCTCTCTCTCTCTCTCTCTCTCTCTCTCTCTCTCTCTAATCTTTCTTGACCTCTCTCTATCCTATCTTGTACTTGCCCTAAGTTCTGTACTTGCAAGTACTTCGTTCTTGCTGCAACAGCGTTCTTGTAAATCCAACGCGTGTTGCCGCCAGACGCTCTTCCTCCCTTGCGACAATCCTCAGGTGCATCCTCCTCCTTTGCGCGAGTTGTGTTGCCCTTAGCTCTAAAGTCATCATGCTTCATCAGCTGCGTGCGAGACTGTAGAAGCTCACCAGTGCACATGGCACCTCTCCAATTGCATTTTGCTTCAGTACGTCGGGCGTGCTCTACTAGCCAAGGCTTGTGCCAGCATAGTTTCTCCTCATTAGGGTTGCAGCTCAATCATGCGCTTCCAGTTAATCAAGCTTATATTAATTAAGGTTGGTCTCCCGCATTGATTATTATTCACAATCTTTTGTATATAGTGCTATTTGAGGCATTTGTGGGGGGGGGGGGGGGGGGAGAGAGAGAGAGAGGAGAGAGAGAGAGAGAGAGAGAGAGAGAGAGAGAGAGAGAGAGAGAGAGATGAAATCAAATGTTATATTAGACGTCTTAAAGGCCAAAATGAGCCGCGAGACCAAATTGATACAATCCTAGTGGATTTAGTACAATGTTTGGGTATAAAATAATATAAAGTAAAATGAAAGCTAAAATGAACATGAGTGTCGAAGGATGTCCGACTTTGGGCGTTGTCCCATTAATCCTGAAAGAGCATCGTCAATGTCTGTTTCTGTAAATAGTTGTATTGAATGACTCTCCTGTTGTGCTAGCTAGAATAGTCTTGATTCTCTAGCTGAGCTCCATCAATGTCATGGTGGCTCTCGTAGATGTGAATTTCTAGCTCTCCCAAGCTCAATGGATTTGTTAGTCAATATACCTTTGGTATAGGTTGATTTGAAGTTAGAGAGAGAGAGAGAGAGAGAGAGAGTACACCCAAGTCTTCATACAAAAAACATGCTAAAGAGAGAGACAAAAATTTGTTTCAGTGATCTGTAGGGTCCTTCAGCATAGATGTACGACCCACAAATTCATCAAGATTAAAAACACTAAGTGATTCTTTTAGGGGACATGCACATGGCTCGGCCTATTGAGTCTTTAAAATTCTACAAACCAAAAAGAATTCTTTGACTCATGAAAACTTTGAGTCAAACCTAATTGGGTCTCCCCGTTATGGGCAAAGCATTTCCTCCCTTATACGGTCCCTGCGGTCGGTAAATCCTTTGTCCCTCCTGCTATAGGCATCGGGACTCTTTGCATCATTTGTTAGTACGTGCATCTGCTGCCTTGCAATAAACATTACGAACATTATTTAGTCGTTATCTATATCTAATGCTATAGCTATAGCGATTTTTGCATTACACATGAAACCCAGAATTTACTTGAGTGATCTTTTAAAAAAAAAAAGATGACGGTAGACAGCAAATCTTCCATCATTTGGGATACTGTTGACCTTAGAAAAATAGTTTGGCCTTGCAGGTACATCTTCTAATCTACGGGCTTGTTCGATGGAGTTGGGCGGGAAGTTGTCCTTGAGCTAACTAAGTTTTTAATCGCAACCCAAGAAATAGAGAAGCCGTGGGAGGAGAGTTCTTATTATGTGTTTGGTCAATCTAAGCCAAAAACCACCTTTTTACATATATGGATTGATGATCATGTTGGGTGGGATGGGAATCTAGAGCTCCTTCTTTTGAAAGAGAGTCTGCGTTTTGTTGATTACTACAAAGTCTATTGGCGCAGGGAGTCCAGTTTGGTATGCGCAGATGTTATCTTACAAATAATGGAGGAACTTTCATCTATTATTCCTTCTAGAAAAATATTTCTGAGTGACTGCTATTATTCTCTTTTTTTGAGATGAGAAATGGATGTCACAAATTTTATGTAATTTGAAAGATTTGATGTAATGTCTCAATGCTTTACTTTGTGTTAATAATAAAGACTATTGTTTTTTAATTTGACCAAAGTTGGTTTTAAGTGAGGAAACATAAGAAATTTGAAATATACTCTATGTTCCACTTTTGTGTCAAATAGATGGAGCCTAGAGACACAAGGCTACATAGGTGCCAATGTAATTATAAGTGTAGCATAGATCTCTTGGGTATGAGCTTGTTAGTAGGAGGACATATTACAAGCACCTTCGTCACGATCGCAATGGGGATCTTCATCCAAGCATAAGTATTGGACATTTTGAGCATCCCACCTCCAACTCTCAACCTACTACTACGATTGAGACTGCTCAAACATCATCACATCAAGCACCCATCAAGATGCTGAGGCTAGACATCGAGAAAGAAACTCAGTATTTGGCATTCAAAGTATACATGATTCACGGTGTCAAGAAACCATTGTACCTACAAGCACAAACGAACTTCAATCGAATTTGAATTGTCAAATCCTTGAATATAGTACTTTTGAAGCTATCGTAGATGAAAATCACGATCAAGGCTTTGAAGAGAATGAGCATGCTATCTTCCATAGCTATGAAGCTCTTGCAATTGTTGAAGGTGGTCAAAACCTTGAAGAGCATGAGAATGCAAGGACTCTTGACAATGAAGATCTACTAAACAATGAGCAAGAAGAACAACAAGAGGAAGATGTGGCCAATACAGATGATAAAATTCTTTAAAAAAATAGTTCAAGTGCAAGCCCTATGGGATGAACATCACGTCTCTATTGTATTGTAGCATTAGAAAAAAATATGAACTCTCTAGGGGGCCTTTGGGATTAAGGTTAATTAGAGGCCATCCAATGAGAAGAGGGTGGTGGAGACACTCTATGCCCTCAAAAAAGTAGGGGGACAAAGTCATGATAGCCGTTTTTTTGGCTCTCATAAAATATTTTAAGAAGCCACTTCACCCCACAAAAACACCCTAGCACAATGACTAAGCTCGCTTTTTCATTGTAAATAAACGTGTGTGCGATTAGAGTTTTTATCACATTTCTTATTAAATCATTGAGCGAATCATTGGGCTAGGAGACAAAAACATTTTAAAAAATTATAATATTACGGTCCTCTTTACATGTAAATATATTCTATCAAATAAAGGACCTAAGTATAAAGAATTTTTTCAAATTTTTTGTATTTATGTAAATATATATTCCTAGGTGTGCGTTATCAGGCCTAATGCCGCCTCAGTAGTCTTACACTTCTTAATGGCTTCTTAGCTAGTGAAAAGGTGGGGCGGGGAGGGGGGCGGGGGGGGGAGAAAGGGGGGCACCTGGAACCTCCAAGTTTCCCTCCTTTTTGACCCGGTTTTGAAAAAATTCCAAAATGTTGAGATTTTTAAAAATTTTCAAAAATCAATTCTTATCTTTTTAAAACCCCACTAAACTTATTTTATGGTCTAAACAGTATTTTTTGACCTCCAAAAGTCAAAACGTGCCAAAAAAAACCCTAAAATTCAAAACTTTTCAAAAACTTTCGAAACATCATTTTCTACTATCTAAAGCCCCCCAAAACTATTCCTCAGTTAAAAAGTGATTTTCTCTCTCTAGAACCCCTTTTCCAAGCCCTCTTTGGTTGCAACCATCACACTCACCGTCTACTTCAACACTCTCTCTCTACATGTTCTCCATTGTTGCAGCAAAGAAGCTCCTCTCTTCTCCCCTCCCACCTCCCATTGCCACACCAAGCAAGGGTCATCCGCCTTCTCCTATCTCCATTGCCACCATGCTCCTCCCCCCCTGCCACTACGACCTCCCATTAGCACACCAAGCAAACTCATTCACTTTCTCACACCTATATTGTAGCAACAAGCGAGCTCCTCCTCCTCCTCCTAATTTTCTTTGCTCACCCATGGCCAGCTCTACTTTGCAAAGGCGACCAAAGGATGAGGTCACAGTACTTGCATGCCACAACATGAGAGGTATAGATGGTGAGTGGTTGCAATAAGAGTTCACCAAAGGTGCTTGGATAATACATGTAGCCATTTGCTATTGGCCCTCATCATGTGTGCCATGATTTTACAGTCATATTTTCATCCACATTGGTGGAGGAGCAACCAATTCATAGCCTGATCTCTGGCACATTCAATGCTATACGTGCGGATATTGGAGCAACAATTTTTGCACACCTTTGCCCAACCAAACTGGTTCAGAGAAGAATTTTCTTCCATTCTCACTCTTATATTGTGTCTACTTCTACACAAGGGTATGGGAAGCTTGAACCCATCAAAGTATCTTCCTTATTAAGTATGGAGTGGCCACAACCAGATTTGTGGTCGGTAGCATCTGGAATTGGAGTTGATCTCTTGAGACGGCTAATTCCACTGTTGGAAGATTTCAGCTTTTAATGTGGGAAGATTTCAGACAGCAGACTGGATAGGAATCAGAGACTAGACTGAAATGTGGATACTGAAATAAGAATCAGACTTATGTATTGGAATAAGGTTCAGATTCAGATTTAGAAGACTGGACGAGAAGTAAGTATAACTGAAATATATGCCATGATTGGGATTACAGATCAAGATTACAGCGAATATGATTACAGAGAGAAAGTACAACCGACAATACTGCCAATGATGCTCAAGTACAATTATAGCCAAAGCGCTAACCCAAGTGATAACAATTGCCAACCCAATAACAATGTAATGGGCCCTATTTATACACTTCGGGTTTACTGTAGTAATTACTCTAGTAATTACTAAGTAATTCGTTGCCCATCTTCTAAGAAGACGTTCCCACATAGTGACTATCCAGCCGTCTACATCCTTCCCTTCTTTCTTGAATTTTGGCAAGATTCCAAAATTTTTGAAAAAATCCTCTGTCTGATTCTGATGTGAGACTGAAAAATCCATCGTCTAGTTCTGATGTTGAGATGCCAGCTTGACCACTGAGAGAATGGCCATTCAAAGATTACGAGTAGGAGTTCAAGAAGGACCAGGGATTGCGAGAGGTAGTGGAAAAGGCCAAGGTGGAGCTCTCATCAGGCCAAGGTGGAGCTGTCATCTCTCCCAGCCTGCTGAGAAGAAAAGTCGCCACTGAATTCTGAGATGGAACTACCCAGTATCCTTCCTTTGCTCTTTGACCGGAACGGTGCCTGAGAAGTCCCAGCACCAGCATTCTCCTTCTGAATCAGTTGGTAGATGGCCTCCTACTCAAGCTGATCCCACCGGTCGGTGGTCATCTCTACTTCATAAGGTGTGAGAGAATGATAGGTTTTGGTGTCAAGATCATAGAGTATACGCCTGCCCTTGCTCAGTCTGGTTCTGGCCAGCTTATGACAATGCGAAGCAGTATGGATCCATCCTTCTGGAAGAGGCTGATTAGTTTTGACTCGAGCTTCGAAAAGAATCTCAGCCATCTCCTTGTACTGTGGTGCTAGACCCGGCTTTGCTGCAATGTCTTTTTCAGGCAATTTGGAAGATTCGACCATAAGTTGTAGCAACTGATTAGTAATCCTGGTCAATCCTCTGACTTGAATCTTTCACTGGCCCATACACAGCTGAATCCTATGGAGCTCCTCTTTCATTGCCTAAATGTCATTGATTTGGAGAGCATCATTGAGCAACGTCTGCCAAGTCTTCCATTCTACAGTTGACCACTCATACCAATCCTGAAGCTCATCACTAATTTTGAAGTATATGAGACAATCAACTAGTTCTTGATGTTGAGGATACAGCGCTGGAAAGAATCTTGGAAACTCGGTTTCTCTTGCTGGAACAGCATATAAGAGAACTGGAGAATCAGACACAAATTCTAAGAAATTGAGAACAACTTGGTTCTCCTGCTGCATCATCTTTTTGGTGATTCTCACTAGCTGAAAAAGTGTTCGGAGAGAAGTTGCCTGTGCTCCTACTGACATTCGTGTTTGAGGTCCTCTGCTAGTGGCTGTCTGGTCCTCAAGAATGGCTTTGACTCTCTGATCCAAAACACCTCTCGCAGTTTGCATTTGTACCAAAACTTCCTTGAGTTGTACCCTAACATCCTTCATACAACGGTAAATTGGTTTGTTACCCAGCAGAAGTTCCAGTTCCAAAGCTAGGGAGCGACAATCTGCAGTAGACTGCCTTTGCCAGTGCGGGTTTGCCACTCTCTCATCAGCATTGAGTATCCATTCATGAACTCGTTCCAACAGCTGGACTGTGTTGGGATGCGCAGGTAGTCAACAAGCTTCTTTATCATGGAAGGCTACTGATTTCCAATGTTCTACCATTTCCCTGGCTCCCACATATAGTCTTTGAAATATTTCCAAGTCAGTCGAGAGATCATTATCCTCCAGATACTGTTTGGTGATGGAGGCCTGTTGATGTCTCAGTTGCCTATTTAGGGTAATGAGCTGCAGTGAATGTTGATGATCAGCAACAACTAGTCCCTCATCCTGTACTTTCATTTTTCCTTTAGCATCTCTATTGAGATGGGACTGATCAGTTGGCTGATTCCCAGTGTTACTGGGCTGCTGCTCTTCAGTCTGCTGATTACCCGGCTGGTGCTCTTTGTCCTGTCCTTCCTGCTGGCCCTCATTCTGGTCTGGCTAGGCTGGTTCTGACTGGCCTCCTTCATTTGGCCCTATACCACCAGTACCAGGTCCTGGAGGTGGAGATGGTGGTGGGGCATCATCATCATCCTTTGTATGCCCAGCTTCTTGATCATCCTCCTCCTGATCAGCTTCATCTTCTTCGTCTTATTCATCCTCATCCGGGGAAGTCTGCTGCTCAATATAAAGCTTAGTTCATCAGAGCATTATTGAACTCACCCACCTTGTCCTGCAAATCGCTCTGCATACTTTCCATCAAAATTTCAGACAAGCTTTTGTAGATATATCTTTCAGTGAGAGAAGCCTTCAGAGCTTTATGGTGCAATAGCAATTTTCTGAATTCTGCTCGCTTCATCCTGAGCATTGTTTCAGCTCGCTCGGCAGCTCTCAGTGCTTCATTCCTTTGACTCTTGATGATCATGATTTCAGATTCAGCCTTCGCTATCTTTTTGTTTAACAACTCATGATTCCTTTCTGATTGAGCTTCCAGTACCCTGTGTTGTATGTTCTGCACTTCCTAGGCTTTCTCGAGCGTTTCAATCTGATGTTGTGCTTCTGCCAAGTCAGCTTTGAGCTTTTTGACTTCTTCTTCTGATCCAGCAGCCTCCATCAATTGTCCCATACAACTGACAATGGTATTCCAAGAAGACTGTATAAGGACTGAACATCTATCTTTGATTGTGGTTGGATCAGAATCAATAGGCTCATATATTGCCACTGGAGCCACGTAGGGTAAAGTTGCATAATCAGCTTTGCTGAGCAGAAGATGCCCTCTCAATTTCTGAGTCTGCATTTGCTGCAACTTATCTTGTTTTACCAGTTGCAGAGGGTTTCCAGTATCTGTAGGAACTCCACCAGGCCGAGTCGAGAACGTTGGACCTTTCCCTTTGTCCATTTGACTCTTGCCTTTGTCCCCTGACTGGTCTGTTATCTTCTCAATAGTGACTGGCTTGACATAATCTTTCCCAGACCCAGTAGCAACTGTACTTTTTACAACTGACTGGTCAACCACAGTCGTCTGACCAGATTGCTGCTCAGTCTGACTCACTTCAGCTTTCTCAGTGCTTACTGCCTTGACCTGGCTTTCTATTTGTTTCAAAAACTGCTTTTAGTCAGTGTAATTTTTGGCTTCTTTGAACTTCCAGCTTCATCTGCAGTTGCTTTCCTTTTCAGGTCGGTGGAAATGGTCTGACTGTCTGTTTCCTCGTCGTCTGAGGACAGTTCAATTTTCTTTGGTTCAAAAATTGGCTTCTCACTCCAAGCCTTCTGTACCTACTCATTAGCATCTGCAGCAGTAGCCCAATACACGAATTGCCAAACATACCAGGCCTTGAAAACAGTTTGAGATTTTAGCTTGGCAGTCTGCTGGTGTACATTATGCGAGAGAATTTGACAAAGGTTGATATGAACTTGCGGATCCAGAATCTTGGCCAACAGCATAGCAAGCAATTTTTCTGACACATATGTTGGGTTGTTCTTAAGGCTTACTCCTTCAGCTACAAAACTGTAAGCAGTGGAGGCTTCCAGTCCTGCTACTGGAACTCCTTGAGCACTTGCCTTGTGCTTCCTTCTAGCCGTTTCATCCTCCTTCAGAGCGATACTTATTTGTTGCGCAGTTGCCACAGAAGGTTTGGGCTCATTGGGCATCCGGAATGCAAATGCTATGGCTTCTGGTGTTACTGACACCTTCCTACTATTTACCATGGCACTGCCACTTTCAGCATCAAAGGAATCAAGAACTTTCTTGATGATATCTGAATCAAAAGCAATCCTTGTAGCTTGCAACACAACTCAAAGATCCCATAGTTGTAGCAGAGTCATTGCTTGATCAGTAAATACATAACGCTGGATTTTACTGTATGAGAGAATGGGAAGGCTTGCCTTTGCCTCAGCAACTATAGCTTGGGTTTCCTCAAGAGACTCCTGCATCTTCTCTGAGCGTTTCTTTCTACCCATACACTGTGAGGTCGATGACGATGAAACAGGCGAAGGAGAAGATGACTTACTTGTCATGTCGAAGCCGTTTCCTAGTGTCGCTGGCAAGACTATCTGACAGTCAATTGTCTCGTCAGAGGTCGAAGTTTGCGGCTGTAGTGAAGAAACCTCAGAGCTCGGCGATGGCGAATGGTTGGCAGGAGGGAAGCGTCGCGCAGGAGATTTATGAGGAAAAATGCTAACTCTCCTGAATGTTATACGTGTTCGCGCCATAAAAGCTCCACCACTCGCCGCTCCTAGACTTGTGTGCATCGTTGCTGTCGTGGCAAACATGCATTGGACAAGACTGCGACCCATCCTTGTAATAATTACGTGCTACTTGACCATTGGCCACTTAAAAATTGGAAAGTGTGTCCATAATGGTACTGAATTGATTTCCAGTCTGGCTCGACCATACTGGTATTGATTCTAAGGTCAGCCTGATCTGGTCCTTCTGGTACTGGTTCTGAAGCTGGAACTGGTTGCACATGGAAAAGTCCAAAAATGTCTGATTCCAGTATCTCTTGATCAGCAACCTCTAGTTCCTTAGTACCTTGTTCCGATCACCCAGTTTCTCTGGTCTCTGAATAATAAAGCTTGATCTTTGCTCCATTATATACTCCCGGCAACATCAGTCCAGATAAATCTTTCAATCTGATTGTGCCATTGGAGAAGACCCAATCTACCTCAAAAGGTCCTGCCCAGGCAATCTTCAAGTTCGGCTTCTTTGGACCCAGTCTAGACTGATATAGAAGCACTAAGTCTCCTTTCTGGAATTCTCGAAATTAAATTCGGCGATCATGCCAGTGCTTCCTTCGTTGTTGAACAATTTCTTGTTCCAATATAGCCCTTTGCCTGAGTTCATCTAATTGCATCAGTTCATCCAGCCTCTTCTTAAGATTATGGTTGAAGTCTAATCCATACTTCACAGCCATTCTCAGAATGGGGATTACAAACTCCATAGGAACCACAACTTCAGTACCATACACCATTTTGAATGGTGTCATTCCAGTAGTTACTTTATGAGCTGTCCTATAAGCCATAGAGCAGTCTAAAGTTTCAAATCCCACTGTTCTGGTTTCTTTTGCACCACCTTAGTGAGAATAGTCTTTATTGTCTTAATGCTACTTTCAGCGTGTCCATTGCATCTGGGATAGTAAGGAGTAGATTTCCGATGCTTGACTAAAAGCATATCCAATAGGATTTCCATAGTGTCATTGATAAAATGTGTTCCTTGATCGGTCACAATCTCTAATGGACATCCATATCGGCAGACAATCTCTACTGGACATCCATATCGGCAGACAATATTCTCAAAGAGAAACCTTGCAGTTGACTTGGCTGTGTTGTCGGGAAGAGCCTTAGCTTCAACCCACTTGGTAACATAACAAGTAGCCATCACTATGTACTTGTTCTTCCTGGGAGTTACCTTCTTAAATGGTCCCATAAAATCTAGTCCCCATTTCATGAATACTCCCAGTGGTTGTATTGGCATCAAGGGAGTCATATCTGCAGCTGTTGGTCGGCCCATTCTTTGGCATATGTCACAAGTTTTACAAAAACTTATGACATCAGCAATCAGTGTTTGCCACCACAGACGAGCTTGCAGAATTTTCTTGTAGGTTACTTCATTGGAAAAGTGTCCACCAGACTCACCATTATGCGCTTCTGAAATCACTTGCATTCTTCCTTCCATAGGGACACATCGTCGAAGTATACCATCCACACCCAGTCGATAAAGTAATCCTCCTATGATAGTAAATTTAAGGCTTTTTATGATTAGAGCTTTTTTTTTATTTTGCTTCCAATCCTCTGGAAAGGCACCTTGGGAAAGGAATTGATAAATATCATACCATTCAAGATCCACGGATTCTTCTGCCTCTAACTGAAATAAATCAGCATCCACTGGCTCATCTCTCAAGGGTGATTCTGAATATCCTTCCGTACTTCTTGAAAGAAAGTCAGCTCCACAGTGGTTTCGGCCAGGCTTATGGAAAATTCTAAATTCAAATTCCATAAGGAACATCATCCATCTTATCAGCCTGCCTTGAATAATGATCATGACTTTGTTAATCAGAAACAGAAGAGCTTGATGGTCCACATAAAAATGAAATAACTTTCCCAATAGGTAATGCCTGAACTTCGTGGCGCTAAAACCCATTCCGAGAGCTTCTCTCTCAGTAGTCGTATAGCCTTGTTCAGCCTGACTGAATCTGCAACTAGCAAAATAAACCGGATAGTCTGTTCTACCATCTGGTAGAGCTAATATTGCCCCCATTGCCAATCCTGAAGCATCCACATGTACGTGAAAAATAATATCTCAATTCGGCTGCCTAAGGACTGGTTTACTGGTAATGGCTTTTTTCAACCTCTGGAAACTCTCCTCACACTCAGCAGTCCAGTTGAACTTACTGGTCTTCTTTGTAAGCTCATATAGTGGTACTGCTTGAGAAGCAAACTTGTGTACAAATCTTCTATAGAAATTCACATAACCCAAGAAAGAACTCAACTCTGAAGCAGTTCTGGGTGCTTTAGCTTGCTGGACACACTGTATTTTCACTACAAGAGGTTGTGTGCTCTTGTGACGCTGTTAGCGACGGAAATACACTGGGTTTTTATAACCCCCGGCGTCGCTAACAGCGTCGCTACGAGAGCGTCGCTATAGGCGTCGCTACAGGCGTCGCTATATAGCGACGCTCATAGCGACGCCTATAGCGACGCCTATAGCGACGCTCTCACAGAAGAGTATAGCGACGCATATAGCGACGCTACAGAGCCATAAATAGCGACGCTTATAGCGACGCCTGAGAGAATATTTTTTTGGTGGCAGGGCATTGAATGCCCTGCCACCCATCAACCATATTGTACTTGATTCACTTTTTAAAAAAAGTGCAAAGGTAGATAATAGACCCAAAATAGTCACCCACAAGACGCATTGTTTGCAAAATTGACAATTGTACACATCATAGGCAAACTGAATTGATTGGCAAATGTAATAATGACAATTGTACAACATCATAGGCATAAAGAATTGATTGGCAAAAGGAATTGCGGTGACAAATGTAATAATATACATGGTTCAAAAAGACGTATAAAATCCGTCTCATGATACATAAGCTATGAGAAACCCTAAACTAATGCTATCTAGCTACGGCTAAACTGACGTCGTTTAATCAGACGTCTCATCGCGTCCAAGCGGCGTATCTGTCGGATTCTGCAAAAAAAGACAATAAGACAGTTTTCAGTAAATATAAACATATAACGACATTTATAAAACAATACAAAAAATAAAAAAGAGTAAACCCTAATACTAACCATGCCGCCGCGAGAACTGAGAATGTCCATCAGGGCGTTTAAGCCCTTCCTGCCTGCATACTCGCGCTCGTACGGTGTGGGATCACGTCCTGTCATCGACCACTGTCAAAACATACAAAGATTTCATTATGTTAGAACTAAAAAACTCATAAACCCTAAACTATCGAACATGCATAAAGAGCAATGTGAAAAGACTTACAAAATCGGCCTCAAATGATGCCCATCCACCGCTCCCCAAGTGGTGCGAGCTCCCTGCCTCTACTCGCGCTCTGGCTGTATCCTTTTGTTGCTTCCACTTGTCGGGATTCTCGCGCGCTGCTTTCTTCGCATTCTTCAAATCTTGTTTGGCCAGCCAATCTGGCCTATTCCACCCATTCTTGATTGCTTTTTGCACTTCGGAACGCTTGTGTTTGCAGTATTCGCGCATTCGAATCTTCATCAGGTCTTCATTGAAGCGCTGATCCCGTGTTGGAACGGGAAACTCATCATGAAGTATGCTGATGACTCTGTTTTTTAAATCACTTGGTACTTCACTCCATTTGTTTAGTATATAGTGTCTAAACAGCTGAGAGCAAAGACCACGCATGCGCGAGATCACCTTCTTGCCGTCATCATCCATGATGATGCCGCCGCTGATGTCGACGGAGTAAGGCAAGCCCTCTGGCCGGTGACGCGTGAACCTGGGTGTCCCGACAGGGGTCTCTAGCGGCGTGTCAATGGGGGTACGGACGTCAGGTGTCTCCACCGGCGTCTGGGCACCGAAGCGAGGAGTGTCGAGTGGGGTGGCTCCTGGCGGAGTAGGTAGAGGTGTGTAGCTTCTAGGAACAGTCAGCCGTGCAAAACCTGGCGTAGATGGCGATGCTGTGGCTGGTGTGGGGGCGGGCAAAGAAGGGGAGGGTAAAGAGCCTCGTCGAACACGAGGCGGTGTGGAGGCATCGGTGGCGGAATCCCCACAACAACCGCCACCGCCACCACTAGAGCGCCGGTGTCTAGACGAGTGTGACGCTCGTCTCGTCGACGCCGAAGCTTCAGAGCGCGCCGAATGCTCTGAAAGAGAGGGAGATGCGGATGGTGTAGGAACGCGCGATGATGCGCCAGAGCGATGATGCTCCACGTACCACTGTCTCTGCTGCGGTGACAAAGAAGAAAGAAACTCCTCATCATCCATACCTGCATTAAACACACGAATATTTAAACTTAATATTGAATGAATAGAGTAGACAATGACGCAAAGACCATTAAATACAATGACGTAATGACGCATATAAATACAATGACGCAATGAATCGAGTGATAGAAGAGGCAAGTCGAAAACTCAGAATTTTCAATCAAAAGATGTGAGCGCGAGTAGAAAAGAGCGTTACACACCATGGAAGCTACTTAGAGAGCCAGAGCTTTTACAGCACGGAGCAAAATTGCTTTAAGAGATCTCTCTCTCATCCTCGCATAACTCAGCATAACTTCCTATATCTATATAGAGCTCTCCGTTTAAACACATATCCTCTGTTTCATTTTGTAGCTCCTCTGCATGCACCCCATATAGAGTAGTAGCATCTTGATGCTCGTCTGGCACCACCGCAGCGGCTTCTGATTGAGCATCTTCTTTGATCTCCTCCATTGATGTCGTTGTGATTGGCACATGGTAGCCTTCATACGTCCTTGCACTACGAGGGGCTACCTCTATGACGTACCACCAGTTTGATGTAGACTTTGTAGGATGAAATACTACTTGCCAGAGCCACATAACTTACATGAGAGCTTTCAAGCACATAACTTGTAAAAGGGGGATGTTAACTATTTATATACTTACTTGTTCACAATGCTCGGGTAGTACGAAAGTGTCTCTTAGGTCAGTCCATTTCTTAGTAGAATCCACCTCAAGAAAACCAGACTCTCCTCTACGCACAGTAGCGTTTCGACCCTCCATGATTATCTTGAACCATTGCACGTCGAACAAGTCGACAAAAAATCCTCTGTAATCGATCCTCAAAATCTCTTGCAGCGTGCCGAAGTAAGTGAGTTCCGCCACCACGGGATCTGCATCAGAGGAACGTCGTCGACTAGACTGTTCAAATTTTGCCATGATTCCACAATCTTGAGTAAAACGCTTTTTGTCGATTCGTTCCACCCTAAAATGTCGACCTTTACACCATGCTGCTGTGTATGACTTATACTACAACGAACAAAGATTATGAGTGGCCGTTCAAACGTTTATAAATAAAGTCACTTGCTAGTCGTACATTGCAAACTTACCTTGGTCGCGCAACCCCGAGAGTACTCCCACTCTTCTTCAGTCACTTCGTCACCGCATTGTTGTGCGCTTTTCAATTGGTTGTGCAACCATCTTAAGCTCATGAAGGTTGGTAGGCTCTCCAGAACCGCTGGATAGTGCATCGGTGGTCGTCTTCCCCGTCTCCACTCGATTCGTGCCCTTTGTCGCTCTTGCTTTGCATCCTCATATTGTGAAATCCACTTTTGCATCACTGGATTGTGAAGCATGCAAAATCGGTTGATTTTAGCCTCTAGATCTTCCGTCATCTTCTTCTCAACACCGAGATTGCACATGACAATCCCAGATATGCGCTCATCATCTATGGTTCGCCATAGCGTGTCCCAGGATTTATCAAATCCGTCTAGCCACTCTCCAATGTACACTAGGGACTCTGATACCAACCAACCTTCTGCCATGCTACCCTCCGGACGTGCCTTTTGACGCACATATCCCTTAAGCGTTTTCATGAAACGCTCTAAGAAGAACATCCATCTGGAATGAACTGTGCCAGCTATTTCCACCTCATCAACTATGTGAACAAGAAGATGCACCTGAATGGTTAGTATTGTAGTAGGAAAATGTTTCTCAAACATGCACACAAGCTCCGCAGCATTTAGTTTGGCAAATGGTATGGAGTCTACGTCGATCTCCTTTTGTGAGATCCATTGCACCAGCTTTGCAAGTTTGTAGATTGTGTTACGGATGTCGAGAGACAAACATCCCTCAATGGCAACCGGTAAAATAAACTGTAAAGTATGTGCAGCAATGATATTAAAGTCCACATTTTATGCAATGATATTAAAGTCCACTATGAACGTACCTGACACATTTTATGCCAATCGTGTGACTTCAAACCGGTAAGCTTTCCTTCTTTAGTAAAACACGTTCGGAGCGAGTGCATTACGCCAGTGGGGGTCCGCAAAGATCGAATGGCCTCTTTTACTTTGCGTTCTTGGGCTCCTGTGAAAATCCATGGTGCTTTAGGAAGTTTTATCGATCCATCAGACGCTGTTTGCGGCCAATATTGCTCCATACGATCCACATTTCTAAGGTCAACTTGGCTCCCAAAGTATCTTTCTTGCCGGTCAAATGGTCCCATAGTAGATTACCCACATTCTTGAATATGTGCATTGGATCGAGCAAGTGATTGATCACGAGTCGGGGCCAGTATGGTAACTCGTACCATAGAGATAGTCTCTTCATCCCTGGAGGCAATCCGTCATCGCACATCTCCTTCTGCTCTAACCATGCTTGTGCAGACATCCTTGGTGGCTCTCTTCCCAAAAAGCCGTCGCGTAACACATGATTCTCCGGAAGATACGCTTGATGACCTTCGTAGATTTGCTTCTTCAGTGAGGGTGCCCTACGTGCATTCAGTCTAGGTCCACATGTGACACATGCTCTGTATCCGCTTGTTTGAAGCCCTGCATGTATACACATGATAATAGATCAACTATGGGGAAAAACAAGATTTACAGTGTCTGAGTGAGGAGTGTCAATAGATCACCTGAGCATTCTGTTAGCCCGGGATAGTCATGCATGGTCCACATTAGAATACCTCTGATCAAAGCATTCCGTCGTCCTGTGTGTCGGCTCATATCCACCACCTCTATGCCAATCCACAATTGTTGTAGCTCTTCCAATAGTGGACGAAGATACACATCCATATTCCCCACTTTATATCGCCCTGGCACAATCAAGCTTAGCCATAGGTGACCCTTCTTCGTAGTCAACCACGGGGGAATGTTGTAGTTGACGATGACAACGGGCCATACACTGTAAGATGTTGATCTTTGACCAAATGGATTTACGCCATCCATAGCCAGGCCTAAGCGCAAATTTCGAGCTTCCCTGGCAAAATCCGACCATGTTCCATCTATATGTTTCCAGGCTGCGCAATCTGCAGGAATTCGTAGCACACCATCCGAAGATTTATTCTCCTCATGCCATGATGCTAGGGCGGCCATGGACTTACATTCGAAGAAATGCTTGATGCGAGGAAGCAAAGGAAAATGTCGCAAAACCTTTTGTGGAATTTTTGTCCCGTGGAGATCTAATAGATATCTTTCGGAATCACATTTCGGACACTTCTCCATGTCTGTGTATTCCCCTCTGAAAAGAATGCAGTCATTAGGACAAGCGTGGATAGAATTGTAATCCATCCCCAAGTTTCGCAAAATCTTTCTTGCTTCATCTCGGGAATCTGGCATCACATTGTCAGCTGGTAGAATGTGCTCTTTCAGCAATCTACACAACATAAAAATATGATACAGTCGTGTAAAAATCTATCAGATCATTATACATTTAGAGTTCTATTAAAGTAAACTAATTGTAATAGATCACCTGAAAAGCGCTGTGACGCTAGTGTCACTCCATCCAAACTTTGCCTGCATGTTGAGAAGAACCAGGAGTGCTTTCAATCTAGACATACGTGCTCCATTATACAATGACGTATCGGCTTCACTTTTCATATCATCATAGATAAGCCTTTCTGAATCCATGATCGTCTCGATCATTTCATCAATCTCGGGCTCAAACATTGCCTCGTTGGGAATGTGCTCTGCATTATCATCCCCCGAGCTGTCAGAGGCTACATCTTGTGGCCTCACATATGCTGCTTGACCAAAGCGCCTGCGAATACGTCTATTGGATTGCAAGATTGCTGCTTGTTGGCCAGCGTCAGAGTCCGACGAGTTATAATTGGCAACAACTCGATCTATAATAGATGGATCGAACTCGCCAAATTCGCGAACGTGCTGCAAAGAAACACGTCTTGTCCGTCACACAGCATGCTTGCATTGATTACAAGGACGTAAGACCCTCGTTGAGAGATAGGTGTTTCGGTTGGATGGTCCCACATCCTCGTCGCTACTCATAATGAGGATAAAAAACTTATAACCTGGACAACAAATTTAATATTCTATTGGCATTCTTCGTCTTATCTCTCTCTCTCTCTCTCTCTCTCTCTCTTTACCTCACATTCTCTAGTCATGTCCAATCCCCGCACACCTCGGTCTAGAGGTGCACGGAGATCAGAACCACCGGGTTATAATCTCGTCTTTATTGGTCAATACCTATATTTGTGGGTGCAAGAAATCTACACACCCACGTCTACATGATACTGCATGTAGTGGACAAAATCCCTTTGCCTCTTCTCTAGCTGTAGCACTTCACTTCATCTTAACATCTTTTCACAGTAGATCTTTTCACTGTTCGTCTAACTCTAAACCCTAAACCGTAAGTAATTCTTGCGTGGACTCCATCTAACGTAAATAAGCGTAAATCTAAATAAACGTAAATCTAACTAAAAATAAAGCTAAATCTAATTTAACGTAAGTCTAATGACTAGAGGTTGTCTAGATGGTCATTGTGTCGGGGATGTAGTGACTCTTGCCGCCCTGAAGATCCACCTTCTTCCCTATCTTCTGAAGACATTTCACCAGTACTTTTGGATCGACGGAGCCCACCATGAGTGAAGGTAGCAATACCCTATATTCCATTGAGGGCTTTCTTCACCCGCTTCATGCAGGCATCGCAGTCTATGGAGACCCGCATCTAATCTAATATAACGTAAATCTAAATCTAGCTTAAATAAACGTAAATCTAGTTAAAAATAAACCTAAATCTAATTTAATGTAAGTCTACATATAACCTAATCTTTAACGTCTTTTAAGATAGTTTCCTACGACGTTATAACTCTCTTCTTCCTGTGTGTGTGCGCGTGTGTGGATGTGTGTGCCAATAAAAAGAGATAAATGGTATAACCTTCTATCACCCATGCCAAGTATGATAGATTGATTATGCCATTTCCCTCTTGAATAATAGGTCTTCAGTTCAACTCCTCGTCGGCTAGATCTTTAGGTCTTTTAATTTTAATTAGTTTCCTACGACGCTCCCTTAGTTTCTCTTTCTTTCTCTCTCAATGTGTGTGCGTTTTTTTGGATCGTATGCATGTTTTCTTTCTCTTTTTCTCTCTCAATGTGTGCGTTTTTTGTTTATGCATGTTCTCTCTCTCTTTTCCTCTCTCAATGCGTGCGTTTTTTGTTTATGCATGCTCTCTCTCTCTTTTTCTCTCTCAATGTGTGTGTGCATTCTTTGTTTATGTATGTGTGTGCGTTTTTGTTTTTGTTTGTACTCTCTCTCTCTCTCTCTCTCTCTCTCTCTCTCTCTCTCTCTCTCTCTCTCAAAAACACTATGTGTGTGTGTGTATGTGTGTGTGTGAGAGAGAGAGAGAGGGAGAGAGAAAGAGGGGAAGGGAACATGAGAATGAGGAGAGGGAAGGAGCATACCTGGCTCTCCTTCCTCTCCTCGTGTGTGTGTGTGTGTGTGTGTGTGTGTAGAAGAAAAAGAGAGAGAGAGAGAGAGAGAGAGAGTGAGGGAGAGCGTTACCTGCTCTTTGCTTGAGGGCGCCGAAAAACTCAGATCTGAGATCTGAGTTTTTGGGCGCGCTCGGTTATTTTTTTTACCCCAGCTGGCGTCGCTATGAGCGTCGCAAATTTCTTTGTAAATTTGCGACGTTCATAGCGACGCTTATAGCGACGCTCATAGCGACGCCGGGAATTTTTTTTTTGAGCGTCGCTGTGTGAGCGTCGCTAATATGAAGAGCCTCTTGTAGTGTTTGTCATTGGCCATCTCTATTCCATTGCGGGAAACCACATATCCCAGTAGCTGTCCCTTTCATACTAGAAAAACAGATTTGAATGGATTCAAACAAATCCTCTTCTCCTGACAACGTTTAAAAACCATCTCTAGGAATAGAAGGTGCTGGTCCTCATCCGAATAGACAGTGAAGTCATCCATGAAAATGGAGAGGAACCGATGAAGAAATTCATTAAACATCTCCATCATACACCGCTGAAAAGTAGCTGGTGCATTGCACAGGCCAAAAGGCATCACCAGATACATAAAAGCTTCCCACTTAGTGATGAAAGTGGTCTTAGCTCTATCTTCAGGAGCGATCTGTAACTGGTTATAGCCACTATAACCATCCATGAAGCTATACATCTCATATCATGCGATCTCATCACAAGCAACATATCAGTAAAAGGTAAGGGAAATGGATCCTTAATAGTCTGGGCATTTAGTTTCCTATAGTCGACACAAACTCTTAATTTCCCATTCTTTTTAGGAACGACGACTATGGGAAATATCCAATCACTGCTTGCTACTTCCGTAATGAACCCTGCCTTGAGAAGATTATCAATCTCCTCCTTGACCTTCTTTGCATAATTGGGGTTCATCCGATATCTTTGCAATCTTACTGGCCTAGCATCCGGTTTCAGTGGTATTCGGTGTTGACAGACTTCAAGATCTACTCCCTTCAAATCTGTATGTTCCCAGGAAAACACATCTTTATAGTTCTGGAACATTTCCCGTGCCTTTTCCTTCATTGCCGGGTTGAGGTGCTTGTTAACCTTGATCATCCTGGGATTTTCCTCTGATCCCAGGTTCCACTCTTCTACTTCCTGATCGTCTGGAAGCAACTAGTTTGGTCCGCCTCCTTTTTGTTTGGTCGATTCTTCAGCGTAGTCCCAGGATGGTCCATTCATTTTTGAATCATTATTCTGATCCAGTGGGTACTCTTCAGAACATACTGGTTCCTCTACTATACCAGTATCAGTTGGTTCCTCCACCCTTCCAGTTAGTTGAACTGTTCTTTCCCCTGCATTGACTTCGGTAAACTGATCAGGGAATTGTCTCTTCTGCTTGTCAGCTTGCTCTTTTTTCAGCAAGACTGCATTCAAATCGATTTTTGCCAAAGGGAATATGTTCATAGCCGCTAGCATTCGCGATTTTCTTGGCTCTGTACTTCTGACACAACTCCTTCGGCCTCAGTCCCTTTTTCCAGCTCCTGGTGTTGTTGGTCTGAATTTGGATTCTGCCACTGGCCCCTTCTGGTCAAAGTTTGGTTTGCATAGTCATGAACAGCATGTGTTGTTCTTAACCATGGGCGCCCTAGTAGCATTCCATATGCTCCCTGCACATATTGGACTAGGAAACTGGTTTTGAATTTCTCCCTCCCAACTCTTATCTTCATGTTTTCAATCATACCCGTCGCCTGTACGACTCTATGATCTACCATTTTTACTTTGAATGGTGCTGGTTTCATATTAGTGATACCCATTCTTTGCTGAAGATGGGCTCCCATTATGTTGACTCCTGCCCCTCCATCTAGAATAACGCTTGAGAGAGGTTCCCACTGCTTCCTGACCTTGTAGTCTACCTGAACAAGTGGAAATTCATCATCCCGGACAGTCGTCAGGTCCACTGTTCTAGCCTCTGCTTCAGTCTTCCTACGCTGTCTGATAAAGTCGGCCACCTCAGGCAAGGTCTTTCTTATATCCTCCAGCTCTGCAGTCAGCTTCTGGATTCTATCACAAATTTTCACATGAATTTCTTCTCGCTCTTGGTCAGACTGATTGTCAGAGCTTGAAGAACTGGTATCTTCACACTGCCACTCTTCTTTTGCAGTGCTTCTACTCTTTCCATCCACTCCCATTCCATCAGCTAGTCCATGTACCACAGCCAGCATGGTCTCTGTCATGGCTGGTACTGACTGATATTTATCAGTCGATTGGGCTGGTATCCTCTGAATGACTCTAGCTTCGGAACTTTCCGACTGCTCTGGCAGCTTCTTAGCTAAATCATCCGTGATTTTAGCTGCTAGTTACTGCTGCTCTTGCCACTCATCTACCACCTTTTCTTTACCTTTGGCCTTCCAAACTTCCCTTTGTTGAGCCCACTTGCTGCTGTTAGGATTTACTAGTACTTCTAAAATGTCTTGGATTTCTTCAATGACTACTCCCTTGCTCCTGGTAACCACCCTGAATGGGAATGGCTCTGGTGCCTTCGCCTCCGGTGCATCTGGACATTGAGCTGCAAAATGACCATACTTCCCACAAGTATAGCAATTCATGCTCCTATTCTGGAAGTTGCCTCTTCCTCTTCCTCTACCCATTCTTGGTTGGTATCTGCCACGTCCTTGACCAGTACCACCGGTACCTGGTCTCTCCTCTTGAGCTACTTTGATTGGTTCTACCTTCACTGGTTCAGTGTAGGCAACCACTGACAGATCCTTTCCTTTCTTAAAATGGTGAATTATGATGCCAAAATTATTCCATAGGTGACCAAAGGCTTTGCAGTAGGTACATTGTGGACATTCAGTGGAGATGTGGTCCTTGGATTTGCATCTTGAACACCAAGTCTCCATCTTTCGGACTGGCTATCTTGTGTGGGTAATTTCTGCAATCTGCCTAGCCATCTCTTCAATTTTCTTGTTCCATGATCCCTTCTTTGATTTCTCCTTTGTTCGTTCATTGGAGTTGCTCTTGAAGCTACTGGACATTTCACTGGAATCATAAGTTTCAGTAGCAGAGCTACTGCTACTGGTCCTTCGCTTCTTGTGGCTCTTCTCCTTCTTAGCCTGCTATTCCAGCTTTAATGCCCTTTGGACCAGATCATTGAATTTTTTGTAGGGGCTAGTACTTCTTGTTCCCTAAGCTTCTTGCTTCTGAACCCATTCAGGAACCATGCCCTCAATCTCTTCTCAGACGGCGGTTCTTGCAACTGCCTGGTTAGCTCTTTTATATTTTCCACATAGTTGCAGACTGACAAATTCCTCTGTTTGATCTTATCTAATTCACAGAGAATATCTTCGTCCCCTCTATTGTCAGAATATTCCAACCTGAAGGCCTTCAGCAATTTGTTATATGATCTCAGCTGGCATGCAGGGTAATGGTAATACCATTTCCTCGCTGCCTCCTTCAAGGTTTGTGGAAAATATTCCCCCCAATCATCTTCATCAATGTTTTTTAGTTCAGCATACTGCTCGAAAGCTTGTATATGAACATCTGGATCATCCTTTTTTCCCCCTTTGAATATTAAAAAGGAAATCTTCAGAGAAGCTATGTAATCATTTCAACTACTACTGATCCCGCCACTTCTCTTCTTGGCTTCGGAATGACGCTTGGGAGCCTTCTTGCAATTGTCAGTGTCAGCATCCCAATCAATCTCCGTCTCTGTCTCAGTATCAGTGTCTTCTCTGTTTTGTCTGCTAGAAGTACGGTGATTTCCCTTACTGCCCTTAGTATGCTCATCTCTCTGGCGAGACTGAGAACTCTTGGAACTCTTTTCCTTCCGTGCTTCCCGTTCTGCCCGTCGGCGTCGAGAATGACTGGAGTGCTGTGAGTCCTGCGCCTCATCAGCCTGACTATGCTCCTCCTGAGCCTCAGTGTCAGTCATTTTCTCTTGCTTGGGGTCAGACTCTCTTCCAGCTGACTCTTCAGGAATGGGGTCCACACGAATGGTAGATTTCCGGCCACGATTGGACTTTGGTGCCATTGCTGAAAACTTCAACTGGGAGAAGAGTCTTTCAGTCAACAAGCTTCAGCTCGAGCCATCGTGATCGCCAAAATGGAATTGGAGCTGATCTCTTAAGACAGCTAATTCCAGCGTTGGAAGATTTCAGCTATTAATGTGGGAAGATTTCAGACAGCAAACTGGGCACGAATCAGAGACTAGACTGAAATGTGGATACTGAAATAAGAATCAGACTTATGTACTGGAATAAGGTTCAGATTCAGATTTAGAAGACTGGATGAGAAGTAAGTATAACTGAAATATATGCCATGATTGGGATTACAGATCAAGATTACAGCGAATATGATTACAGAGAGAAAGTACAGTCGACAATACTGCCAATGATGCTCAAGTACAATTATAGCCAAAGCGCTAACCCAAGTGATAACAATTGCCAACCCGATAACAATGTAATGGGACCTATTTATACACTTCGGGTTTACTGTAGTAATTACTCTAGTAATTACTAAGTAATTCGTTGCCCATCTTCTAAGAAGACGTTCCCACATAGTGACTATCTAGCCGTCTACAGCATCTTTCAAGCAAAAGATGATAATAGATGTCAAAAACTCCTTGAAATATTCTAAAGCTTCTAGGTCTTTGGGCTTGATTTAGTGTTTACCTATTCACTGTTTCGTGCATATCTTCAAAGAGTTTGGATTTGTGGAGACTACCACAATGCTTGTATGTAAAGATGTACATTATGAGGATTTAGGTAAGCTTTTAGAAGAGGACTGGGGTTTTTTGGAGGGCATACACAATGGGAATAGATACCTTTTTATAAGGTTGGAGCATCGGGTATTGGGACATGATATTGAAAATCCCGCACCTCCTTGTACATACAATTTCACTATGATCATCGGATGTGCAATCTTGGAGTGTGAACTCCCTTACATAGTGTAGATGGTGATATTGCAAGCTTTGACATTGTAGTGAGGATGCCCAATGATGATTTGGAGGCTGTCCAAGTGAACAAACAATGGACTCTCAGTAATGTGCGAGAACATTTGGCTATTATGGGTTTTGAGGACCTTTAACAAGTGCAATTTTGGTGACAAGGTGAGAATCCTTCCATCAAATTTGGCTATTATGGGTTTTGAGGACCTTCAACAAGCACAATTTTGTCTACAAAGCCACAAGGTGAGAATCCTTCCACCAAATTTTCACTCCATCAAAGTTTGACGATCATTGCCTACTTATTGTTAAGAATGTCTGCAGATTGGAAAGAGAATGGAAGACAAAATGAAGGTCCAAAAGGATTGGGGCATGGATGGAACTATGCTATCGTTGTTATAGCTTTGTAACTCTTACATTTTTGGAAACAATCCCCTCTATAATCAATTTGCTTTGCTTTAGCTACTTCAAGACTTTGACTATAGTTTTTCATTCTACAATAGCTATCTTGTGTGCAACTTGTTTTAGAACCATTTTTAGTTATTATTGAAATATACCCGTCACATTAAAGCGGAGAATGACAGGGTATGCAGGGCCATGAATCTTGCCACAAGCATATAACCCCTATGGACTACAAGGTCTAGGTACCATTAAGATACCACCCTTTAGTGAATTCAAGCCTTCATTTCTCCCAAGGTTCAAAGCTTATCCTAGAAAGGCAAAAAGTCTACCCATTTTTACACCAAGGTTTAGATACCATTAGGTACCAAAAAATTTGTCAATCCAAGTCGGTAATACACCAGGGGCAGCCCCATCCAATAGTCCCAACAAAATATACATCAAGGAAATTTAAATCATGCCAGAACTAGCCATAAGTGTGTGTGTGTGTTTGGATTTTAAGTCACTCTCTACCTCTTTCTCTCCCTCTACTATGCACACAGTGGGAAGAAAAAACAAACTTCCTCTATCTCTCAATATTTTGTCCCACGGCTCATGCAAGAGAATATAGAAACTCTATGTGCATCCACACGCGTCGTGGGACAAAATAGAAAGCTCATATATATATGAATCACATAAGCAATAATCCTCATGAAAAAATTTGCAACAGAAGCATAAATTTTTGTTACCTTTTCCTGGGCTTGGCATGGAAATATTGCAAAGATAAACACTTCAATGGTACATGGAGCACACTTCAATGGTACATGGAGCCTAGTATTTTAATATTCTCCTGTAGGAAGTACCTCCAATCAAGGATCTCTCTCTCTCTCTCTCTCTCTCTCTCTCTCTCTCTCTCTCTCTCTCTCTCTCTCTCTCTCTCTCTCGCTCACTCGTTCGTTATCATTCTCTCTCTTCCTCTCTCTCATAATCTAAACAATCACGTAAATGTTGCCACCATGCACGGTATTTTAATGAATACATTTATCACACATGTAAAAAGTCTAATTATGTCTAGTGGGCATTTAATGTGTTGTACGGTTTTAATAGAAAATTCATTTATTCACTTTATTCCATGTACTACATTCTCATAGCATGTTTAGTCTAGGCTTGTCCAACACAACAGAGAGAAAAAGAGGGAGGGAGACATAGAGTATCCTTCATCGCGCGCGCACACGAGAGAGAGAGAGAGAGAGAGAGAGAGAGAGAGAGAGAGAGAGAGAGAGAGAGAGAGAGAGAGAGAGAGAGAGAGAGAGAGAGAGAGAGAGAGAGAGAAAGAGAGAGAGGGGGGGGGGGGGGGGGGGGGGGGGGGGGGGAGGGAGAGAGATTTTATTATCGTCCTTGGAGGTCAAATATGACCTATGGGATCAAAGCTACATGTGATGTAGTATGTGTATGGCTGATGAGTGACTCTCAATGTTCCAAAATTATGGTGATGAGAGTCGCAATGGAGAGGCCACACTGTGGCTGGGAGAGGAAAGTGTGTAGCTCTAAGTCATGGCTGAAAATGTGAGAGAAGCAAGTTCGGGTGTGACCAAAAGGTGAGCACTCTAGTATTGTGTGGTACTCAGACTCTCAAACTTGTAGTGAGCATAATGTGCACAATTGATTTGACTCTTCTCCATTTCCCCAATGCCCTATCTCGCATCGAAGGAAATGGGAGCTAAGCCGAATGGCTGCGATACTGCATATCGCCGACAAGGGGATAGGCTCAATCATGTAAGTGTGAGTACGGTTTTCTCTTTCAGGGAAGAGCATGGTTTTGTAGTTGGGGGCAATATGGGTGGTGTAATGTATGAAGCATGACGACCCACCAGATTTCTCCCAAGCCGTAATACATTGGCGTTGTAGAAAATCTTCATTCACTTGGGAGTCAATTGAATCATCATGTAGCAACTGTAATACATCCCATGTCCCAAACCACTTCTTTATGTCTTGCATCCATCCCGTGCTCAAGATCTTGCTTTTATGCGTCTTTTGAACTTTTTTTCTTGCTTCCCATGCAATTGTAGGAAGTCAATGAGAGGGGTTTTGACACATCTTTATCATGTACTTGTTAAGTATGGAGCCTGATTTACCCTTGTAATTTTCTGTGGTAAAAGCGCACATTTGTAAGGCCCCCATTATGAGGAGAAGCCATCGTGCGTGAAGGAAAATCACTCACTGGAAACCAAAATTTTCACGGACAAGAATCAGGGGCAACTTTAAAGGCCTCGGGGGCGGAGGCCCCCGAGACTTTTTTTCGCCGGCATATTCCTTTTCGCCGGAATATTATGGCCGGACGGCGATCGGAAAGTGGTCGGAAAACAACCGGTCGGTTGGCCGGTGGCCGGTAGTCAATGGCCAATGGCCGGTGGTCGGAAGTCAATGGCCGGTGGCCGGTGGTCGGAAGTCAATGGCCGGTGGCCGGTGGCCGAATTCAAAAGCGGACTTGTCTTCTCAAGGGCGGCCACACATGGGCGGATTGGAGGGTCCGATTTGGACTTATTCGCACAAGGGAGGCTACACATGGCTGTCTCTCATAAGAGAGGGCAGCCCTTTTGGCCTATAAAAGGAGGCCATTTCTACACACATTTCATAGTGTGTGAAGTTGATGCAACAAGGTGAGTGTGAGGTGGTGAGAGTGAAGCAAGGCGGGAGCTCCATTAAGGGTATAATCCCTTTGTAAACTACTTCTTGTTTTGAAGTACTAAAGCCATTGAGTGGCTGCTTTCCCGTGGACGTAGCCCACATTGGGTGAACCACGTATATCGTGTGTACTCTCTCTCTCTCTCTCTCTACTCTATAATCTCGTGTATATAAATCTGTCTCTCTCCATTAAGTAATCTACTCAATTATCTATTTAGCTACGTCTTATTTCCTAACAACTGGTATCAGAGCAAGGTTTGCTCGTAGCTAAATTATCTCAAGGAAAGGATTCCTTGAATTGAGTGGGAGTTATGGCGGAGGAAGGGAAGCTCAAGATTGAGAAGTTCAACGGCAAAAACTACCAACATTGGAAGATGCAGATTGAAGACTATCTCTACCAGAAGGACCTCTATTTGCCACTAGGCGGTCTTGCGAAGAAGCCCGCAACAATGGCAGATGAAGCATGGATTGTCCTTGATCGAAAGGCACTGGGAACAATCCGGTTAAGCTTGGCGTCAACGGTGGCCTTCAATGTTTCAGAGATGAAGACCACGGAGGACTTGATGAAGTCACTTGACGACTTCTACGAGAAACCATCGGCATCCAATAAGGTATTTCTTATGAAGCGCTTGTTCAATCTAAAGATGGCAGAGAATGGTTCAGTTGCAGAACACCTAAATGACTTTAACACAAACATAAGTCAACTTCGATCAGTGAAAATCAATTTCGATGACGAAGTGCGAGCTCTCCTTATACTATCATCTCTACCGGATAGTTGGGACAGCCTTGTGATGGCTGTAAGTAATTCTATCTCTGGCACAAATACTCTTAAGTTTGATGATGTTGTGGGTGTTCTTCTAAGCGAGGAAATGCGAAGGAGAAGCACAGGAGAATCATCAAGTGCTGCACTATCAGTGGAAACAAGAGGAAGGCCTAAGGAGAGGTTCAAAAACCAAAAGGGTCGTGATCGCTCAAGGCGGAGCAAGTCACGCACAAAGTCAGTTCTTGAATGTTGGAACTGCGGCAAGAAGGGCCACGTCAAGAAGGATTGCTGGTCCAAGAAGAAGAAGGAGACAGAGTCTCAAGACAACAAGCCAACATCGGAGGCCAATGTGGCAGGTAAAGTAGAGCAAGATGCTCTAATTCTCTCATTAGACAATGTGTCTAATTCTTGGATAGTAGATTCCGGGGCTTCATTCCATGCGACACCACACAAGCAACATTTCCAAGACTACACCAAAGGTAATTTTGGGTATGTATACTTGGGAGATGATGAAGCTTGTGAGATTGTCGGCAAAGGTACAGTTTCTGTCAAAACTGCTAACGGAAATGAATGGAAGCTTAAAGATGTTAGGCATGTTCCTTCTCTTCGCAAAAATTTGATCTCTACAGGACAATTGGACGATGAAGGTCACAACATTGCATTCGGAAACAAACGGTGGAAGATCTCAAAGGGATCTTTGGTGGTTGCCAAGGGTGAAAAAGTCGGTACACTGTACTTGTGTACTGTTAGCACACAACCTTCAGCTTGTGCAGCAACTACAGAAGTTGACAGTGCGGTGTGGCACTACCGACTTGGGCATATGAGTGCCAAAGGAATGCAAATCCTTCAAACAAAGAAGCTTTTACCAGGTTTGAAAGAAGTGGACTTAGAGTTCTGTGAAGATTGTGTTTATGGTAAACAAAAGAGGGTAAAATTTCAAAAATCAGGAAATGAAAGAAAAAATAAAAAACTTGAGTTGGTTCATTCTGATGTTTGGGGTCCTGCAAGTACACCATCACTTGGTGGCTCATTGTACTATGTAACATTCATAGACGATGCGACTAGAAAAACATGGGTTTATGTCATGAAGAATAAATCCGATGTATTTTCCATATTTCAAAGGTGGAAAGCCTTTGTGGAGAATGAAACAGGTACCAAGGTTAAATGCCTCAGATCCGACAATGGAGGTGAATATTGCAGCCAAGCTTTTGAAAGCTTTTGTGCTAGCAATGGCATTCGGAGGCAAAGGACAACCCCAAGGACACCTCAACAAAATGGGATTTCGGAAAGGATGAACAGGACAATCATGGAACGAGCACGAAGCATGCGGCTACATGCAGGCCTACCGCTTGAGCTTTGGGCGGAAGCTGTAAGTACGTCTGTGTACTTAATCAATCGGTCACCCTCAACGGCATTGGATGGGGGAGTTCCAGAAGAGGCATGGACAGATAAACCGGTGAATTATGCATTTCTCAAAGTGTTTGGGTGTGAGGCTTTCATGCACATAGATAGAAGCCTAAGATCAAAGTTAGATGCAAAGTCCAAAAAGTGTTTCTTCATTGGCTATGGAGAAGGAGACTTTGGGTATCGCCTATGGAATCCTGAAGATGGTAAAATCTTAAGGAGTAGGGATGTAATTTTTAACGAACAAAATATGTACAAAGATTACTTGGAAAGAAAACAAACAAAAGAAACAGGTGATGAGTACATGGAGCTTGAGGACGGTGAAGACTCAAGGACTGCAAACGGTGACAATGTGCAACAACGTCAACCAAATGAGGAGCCTCAACCTATTCCCCGAAGATCTACAAGAGCAAGTAGACCTCCAGAAAGGTTTGTTCCTTCCTTCAACCATCTCTTGATCTCAGATTCTGGAGAGCCGGAATCATATGAAGAAGCTATGCAACATGAATCCAAAGAAGAATGGACAAAGAGCATGCAAGTGGAGATGGACTCACTACATCAGAACCAAACATGGGAGTTGGTTGAGTTGCCTAAAGGTAAGCGGGCACTTCAAAACAAATGGGTGTACAAGATAAAGGAAGAAGAAGGTGGGAAGAAAAGGTACAAATCTAGGCTTGTGGTAAAAGGTTTTTCTCAAAAGAAAGGTATTGACTTCAATGAAATATTTTCTCCTGTTGTAAAAATGAACTCAATTAGGCTTGTCTTAAGCCTTGTGGCTGTTCATGATCTAAATCTCGAGCAAATGGATGTAAATACGGCATTCCCTCACGGTGACTTAGAGGAGGAAATCTACATGCTTCAACCAAAGGGGTATGAAGTAAAAGGTAAGGAGAAAATGGTTTGCAGATTAAAGAAGAGCTTGTATGGTTTAAAGCAAGCATCAAGACAATGGTACTTGAAGTTTGATCGATGGATGTTGGATCATGGATTCACAAGATGCAACTCGGATCACTGCGTCTACACGAAGAATTTGGGAGATGGGAAATTCATCATCCTAATGTTGTATGTTGATGACATGTTGATTGCAAGTGCTAACATGCAGGACATCAAAGACCTAAAAGAGGAGCTGTCCAAATCTTTTTCAATGAAAGATTTAGGTGCTGCAAAGAGGATACTTGGTATGAAAATATCAAGGGACAGGACGAAGAAGACAATAAAGCTATCTCAAGAAGATTACATCAAGAAGGTACTAGAAAGGTTTGCAATGCAAAATGCAAAACCAGTTTCTACACCTTTGGCTGGTCATTTTAAACTAACGAAGGATATGTGTCCAAAGACACAAGAGGAGATAGCCTATATGTCTAAAGTTCCATATGCTGCAGCGGTAGGTTCTCTAATGTATGCTATGGTCTGGACAAGGCCAGACATTGCACATGCAGTGGGAGTTGTGAGTAGGTTCATGGACAACCCAGGTAAAGAGCATTGGCAAGCTGTGAAGTGGATACTTAGGTATCTAAAAGGGACAACAACAAATGCTTTGTATTTTGGAGGAACTGATATTTTTCTAGAAGGGTATGCTGATGCAGATATGGCAGGTGACAAAGATACTCGAAGGAGCACTACTGGCTATGTGTTCACGGTTGGAGGCACAGCAGTAAGCTGGGCTTCAAAGCTGCAGAAAGTGGTTTCACTTTCTACCACGGAAGCAGAGTATGTAGCAATGACGGAGGCAAGCAAAGAAATTCTGTGGCTTCACAGATTCTTAGAAGAGCTTGGATTCAAACAAGACAATTGTGTCTTGTACAGTGATAGCCAAAGCGCTATCCATCTTGCGAAGAACTCAGCCTTTCATTCAAGGACAAAGCACATTGAGGTGAGATATCACTTCATACGCACTCTTTTGGAAGAGGGACAGCTAAAGCTAGGAAAGGTGCATACAAGTGAAAATCCTGCAGACATGTTTACAAAGGTGGTCAACAAGGAGAAGTTGAGCTTTTGCTCATCTTCAATCGGCATTCAAGGATAAGAAGCCAGAATGGAAAGCAATCACAGGTTTGGTTTGGAGATCAGTCTCCAAGTGGGAGATTGTTAAGTATGGAGCCTGATTTACCCTTGTAATTTTCTGTGGTAAAAGCGCACATTTGTAAGGCCCCCATTATGAGGAGAAGCCATCGTGCGTGAAGGAAAATCACTCACTGGAAACCAAAATTTTCACGGACAAGAATCAGGGGCAACTTTAAAGGCCTCGGGGGCGGAGGCCCCCGAGACTTTTTTTCGCCGGAATATTCCTTTTCGCCGGAATATTATGGCCGGACGGCGATCGGAAAGTGGTCGGAAAACAACCGGTCGGTTGGCCGGTGGCCGGTAGTCAATGGCCAATGGCCGGTGGTCGGAAGTCAATGGCCGGTGGCCGGTGGTCGGAAGTCAATGGCCGGTGGCCGGTGGCCGAATTCAAAAGCGGACTTGTCTTCTCAAGGGCGGCCACACATGGGCGGATTGGAGGGTCCGATTTGGACTTATTCGCACAAGGGCGGCTACACATGGCTGTCTCTCATAAGAGAGGGCAGCCCTTTTGGCCTATAAAAGGAGGCCATTTCTACACACATTTCATAGTGTGTGAAGTTGATGCAACAAGGTGAGTGTGAGGTGGTGAGAGTGAAGCAAGGCGGGAGCTCCATTAAGGGTATAATCCCTTTGTAAACTACTTCTTGTTTTGAAGTACTAAAGCCATTGAGTGGCTGCTTTCCCGTGGACGTAGCCCACATTGGGTGAACCACGTATATCGTGTGTACTCTCTCTCTCTCTCTCTCTACTCTATAATCTCGTGTATATAAATCTGTCTCTCTCCATTAAGTAATCTACTCAATTATCTATTTAGCTACGTCTTATTTCCTAACAGTACTCCACATCCCTTTCCATGTCCATAACCTCAATTGGAAGATATCTCGACTCAAGAAGTAGGAGCGTATATGATGGTGTTTGTTTCATAACTTGGAGAAATTTTGTAAAAAGTCACTTTTGGACATTCTCAAAACTCTTTCCAAGTAGACTTTGAGACGCACCTGCCCCACACTTAAACTCCATAAAGAAGAACCAGTGTCATTAATGCATCAAAAGATACTTCTTGAGAACCCAACACTTGATGTTTCCCGCATTACACATGTTCTCAAATGCATAATATGCTCTCTTTCCCGCTTCCAAAGGATGCATAGCACATTCATACCACTTGTGATTGGATGGAACCTCAAGGCCAAGGTACTTAAAGCTCTCAACAACTTCAAGTGTCTCATTGTTGTACACAATGCATGGCTTCTCCTTATGGTTGGTTTTCACAAGCATAACCTTTGTTTTGGATTCATTCACAATCATCCCATTATGCAAGCAAAAGTTCTCAAGGACAACCATAAGCTTCTTTAGCCCAATCACTCAATTTCATCTCCATTATGCACCCAAACAACTTTGCCATAAGAGACCCAATCATTATGTTCTGCTAGTTCCAACTTGATACCTTGAAGATCCCCCACTTTGCGAGTGGCCAATTTTTCAAGCCCACTACATACATCCTCAATAGTAGAAAAAGAGGGCATACATGGGAGTGAACCATAAAATGGTATTTTTGTTCGAATTAGGGTTGCAAAGAAACACACACAGCTTGTGTTACCATATACATGTGGTAGTGATGTGTGTGAACACACTAGGACCGCCGGGGCATTTTTTCCCTCTTTAGGAGGTTTTTTCCCCCGTGCATTGTATATATGCCCATCACTCTAGGGCTATCTATCTTTCCATTGCACACTAAGTAACACACTCTCTATTGTGTGCCTTGAGCTTCCTTCGTCTTCTCCAAGTTGTGTGCGTTTCTCTGCAACCCTAATTCCAACAATTGGTATCAGAGCAGGTCACGTCCTCTCGGGCTTAGTCGCCAGCTGCTCTAGCACACGCCTGCTCACTTTCTCCGATTTCAATGAGCTTTGGCAAGCGTTCGCAGGTCGACAAAAATTTTGGGTGGGCTCAAAGAGCTTGGTCTGCTCAGAATTTTGATTTGGGCTCATTTCGGCCTCCGTTTCCACTACAGGCAGTACTGCACAAGCTATTTTGTCATTTTGTGCAGAATTTCTGTCAGTGCCGTTTTCAGCATAACAGGTGCCTTATAGTCTTCTACGGTTTGTGCTATATAGCACAGGTTGTTCCTGCTCCGTTTCTCCTATTTTCGGGCAGTTTTCACATCAGGTGCAGCATTTACCATGGCTGACAACAACAACACAGATGTGTTCAAGATGTTTGTTGTTGAGGACAGGTTGGATGGGGACAACTACCCTATGTGGGCTTATATGATACAACATGTTCTTGTGTCAAAGGGTGCCTGGAACATTGTGCAGGGCATTGATGTACGTCCTGGTTCTGAGGATGTAGGCGATGTTGAGGATGTTGCAGGTCTTGCTGCAAGGATTGCAGCTGTTAGAGTTGTTTTGCCTACGGCAGAACAAGCTCGTTGGGATGTTAAGGATGCGCAGGCTCATGCATTGATTGCGTTGTCCGTGAAGCGCACCATTGTTCCTCACATCCGTTAAGCAAAATCTGCAAAACAGGCTTGGGATATTTTAGTAGGTCTTTATGCAAGCCGCAATGAGGCTAAAATTGCTTTGCTACGTAAAGAGCTGGAGTCGAAGATTATGCATGAGGAAGATGATATGGACACTTTCCTTGCTAGTGTTAAGGATATCAATGAGCAACTCATTTCTGCAGGTGAAGTCATTTCAGACAGTTCCCTAGTGCAGACTGTTCTTGATGCCTTACCAGATTCCTACCAGAGTTTTGCTAGTACTTGGAGACTGATGACCCAAGGAAATCCCGAAGTTGTCAAGTTTGATGCATTATGCACATTGCTGTTGCAAGAGCCACTGTCCAGAAAAAACAGGACTAGACAGCGTCGTGCAGTTGAACAGGCTTTTATTGCTTCTCAAAGAAAGGGTGGTAACAGCAATGCAGCCACTTCTTATGGTTCTGCTGCGAGTGGCAAAAATTATGTTCCTAATGCTTCTGCTGGCAATACTTCGTCTGGCAATTCTGGTGATAAGGGCAAAAAGAAGATGCGTTTCCATTATTGTAAAGCCAATGATCACTTGATCAAGTTGTGTCCTAAGTTGAAGGCCAAAGAGGCTAAGAAGAAAGAGGGTGGTTCCAATGCAAATGTTGGTTCCACTACAAATGTAGCCATTGTTGAGTCTTCTGTGAAAGGAGACTGTGTTGCTGATGTTGATGTAGAATGGGCTTTTAGCACAGAGTGCACTTACAATCCTGTTGTCCATGATGCATGCTTGTCAGTTGCTGCAGATTCACATGTGTGGTATTTCGACAGTGGTGCTACAAAGCACATTACCTCACATCGTGAATTGTTTACCTCTCTCGAGTCTGTCCCTCATGGGAATTCAGTCACTTGTGCCAACAATGCCTCTTATCCAGTTCAAGGAGTTGGAAAGATTGTGCTCACTGCTGCTAATGGCAGCTCCTTCACACTTGTTGATGCACTTTATGTACCTGGGATCAAGAAGAATCTCTTGTCTGTATCCGCACTTGCTAGACTTGGACTTGTAGTCAAATTTGTGGATGACAGATGTACAGTTCATGATCTCAGTTTTGGTGATGAAATTGTTGCATCTGGCCTTTTTTGCCGTGGGCTGTATACGCTCACTTTGTATGACAAGTGTGGACAAAACTTTGCAAATGTTGTTGCAGATTCAAGGGCTATTTCAGATGCAAAACTTTGGCATGCACGTTTTGGTCATCTGAATTTTTCCAGTTTGCTGCGTTTGCAGAAATCTGATATGGCTGCTTCTTTGCCACCTCTTGAAGCACCTGCCAAACATGTTTGTGAAGGCTGTATTTTGGGTAAGATGCAGCGTTCTAAATTTCCAAAGGATGGTTCAGTTCGGGCCACATGCAGGTAGCAGCTTATGCATAGTGATGTTTGTGGGCCCATGCAAACTCTGTCCTTGGGCAATTACCTGTACTTCGTGACTTTCATTGATGATTACTCCAGGCATGCATGGGTATTTCCGCTTAAAGCGAAGTCCGAAGTTTTTATGTGCTTCAAACAATTTTTGGCTATGGCTGAAAATGTCTCGAAATGTACTATGGGCACCCTCCGTTCCGATCGAGGGGGGGAGTATATGTCTCATGAATTTAATGCATTTTTGGCTAGTCGTGGGATAAAACACCAATGTACAGTGCCTTATACACCTCAGCAAAATGGTGTTGCTGAGAGGAAAAACAAGTCACTGACGGAAATGGCACGATGTATGGTCAAAAGTCAAGCTTTACCGCATTCCTTTTGGCTTGAGGCCATCATGTGTGCCACTTATGTACTTAATAGGTGTCCTACGAAAGCTTTGCAGTCTATTACTCCATATGAAGCATGGCATGATAGAAAACCTTCTATTGAGCACATGCGTGTTTTTGGCTGTTTGGCATATGCTTTGGTGCCACAGGTGCAGCGCAGAAAATTGGATGATAAGGCTGTCAAATGTATTTTTGTTGGTTACAGTGCTGAAAGCAAAGGTTACAGGTTGTATCATCCACAAAAAAAATGTATTCTGGTTTCACTGGATGTAGTGTTTGTGGAAGATTCTGTTCAGCCCTTGCTGTCATGTACTAGAGACAGTAATGTAAGCTCACAGGACATTTATCACACTTTGTTGCCTCTTTTCAGTGGTGGAAATACGAATGTAAGTTCCAATGAGGCAAATGTACAGCCTATGGGGGTTTCTAAAAATGTCGTAGATCAGCCTATTACTGATGCAGATATACATGATGTACTTGATGAGGAAAGGGCTGAAAATGAGCAAGCTAGAGGTATGCCAAAATGGCTGGTGCACACTTTGCGTGACAGTAAATTGGATGCACCTTTGTCTAGTCGTACTCGTTCAGGCTCTCGCCATGCATCTTATGCATCCGATTGTTATGCTTTGGTTGTGTCTAGCTTACATGATGTTGAGGAGCCTCTGACTTTTGATGAAGCACAAAATTCAGAAAATTGGATGGCTGCCATGCAATCAGAATATGATGCACTTATAGAAAATGACACATGGACTTTATGTGATTTGCCTCCTGGCAAAAAGGCCATTGGTACGAAGTGGGTTTACAAGTTGAAACGCAAGCCGGATGGTGAGATCGATCGCCATAACGCTCGACTTGTTGCAAAGGGTTATGCACAGCAAAAAGGCATAGATTATGAAGAGACTTTTGCTCCCACTTGTTGTATGACTACTGTGCGTTTTCTATGTGCATTGGCAGCTCATTTTGGTTGGGATGTACATCAATCAGACATTGTTACTGCTTTCTTGAATGGTGACATATTTGAGGAAGTTTATGTAATGGAGCCTCACGGTTTTGTCATAAAAGGACAAGAGGACAAAGTGTGCAAATGTAACAAGGCTTTGTATGGGTTGAAGCAATCTCCTCGTGCTTGGTATGAGAAAGCTGACACTCATTTGGTCAAACAAGGCTTTCGTAAGAGTCCAACAGAAAGCACATTGTATGTAAAGCGTGAGGGTGATGTATTTCTCATCGTGGTTCTTTATGTTGATGATTTGCTGATCACTGGACCAAATGAGAGACATATTGCTGAATTTAAGGCTGATCTGAATGCTACTTTCAAGATGAAAGATTTGGGGCTGTTGCATCATTATTTGGGTATACAATTTAAGCAGTGTGATGGTGGTATTGCCTTGTGTCAGAAAATTTACATAGAGACATTGCTATGTAAGTTTGGACTTGAGGATTGCAAACCTATTGCCACTCCCATGGAAACAGGTTTGAAGTTGAGTCTACATGATGTTGGTGATCCTGCTGATGTCACTCTTTACCAAACTGTTGTTGGCTGCCTCATTTATGTATGCAACACGAGGCCGGATATTCAGTTTGCAGTCTCACAGGTCAGCAGATTTATGCATAGCCCAGGGTCTAAGCATTGGCAGGTTGTCAAGAGGATTTTCCGCTACCTTAGTGGCACTTTACATCTTGGCTTGTTTTATCCCAAGGGGGGATCATTGCCGCCAGACTTACATGCTTTTTCGGACTCAGATTGGGCTGGTTGTTTTGACACGCGAGTGTCCACAAGTGGTTTTTGTTTCATGCTTGGTAGTTCATGTATATCATGGTTGAGCAAGAAGCAACCTACTGTGGCCACTTCGAGTTGTGAGGCTGAGTACAGGGCAGTCTTCACAGCTACGGTTGAGTGTGTATGGCTCAGACGCCTTATGGCTGATTTGGGTGTTGGACAGGACACTGCCAACACTATCTACACTAACAGTCAGAGCGCATTGGCAGTTGCGAGGAACCCAGTTTTTCATGCTCGCACAAAGCACATTGAGGTGCATTACCACTATGTCAGGGAGAGGCTCTCAGCAGGAGAGATCAGCTTGGCTTATGTGCCAACACAGGACAACCTTGCAGATCTTTTCACAAAGGCATTGTCTCGTAAGAAGCTTGAAGCTTTCCGCAAAGATTTGGGCTTACTCCCCTTTGTGGACTGATCCTGTCCTCAGGGCATGGCACTTCCCTTTACTCATGTGCCAGCTCTCGTTCACCGAATCACTCCAGGGGGGATTTGTTACCATATACATGTGGTAGTGATGTGTGTGAACACACTAGGACCACCGGGGCATTTTTTCCCTCTTTAGGAGGTTTTTTCCCCCGTGCATTTTCTCACCATCCGGCTTGCGTTTCAACTTGTAAACCCACTTTGTACCAATGGCCTTTTTGCCAGGAGGCAAATCACATAAAGTCCATGTGTCATTTTCTATAAGTGCATCATATTCTGATTGCATGGCAGCCATCCAATTTTCTGAATTCTGTGCTTCATCAAAAGACAGAGGTTCCTCAACATCATGTAAACTAGAGACAGCCATAGCATAACAATCTAATGCATAAGATGCATGGCGAGAGCCTGAATGAGTACGACTAGACAAAGGTGCATCCAATTTACTGTCACGCAAAGTGTTCACCAGCCATTTTGGCATACCTCTAGCCTGCTCATTTTCAGCCCTTTCCTCATCAAGTACATCTGCATCAGTAATAGGCTGATCTGTAACATTTTCAGAAACCCCCATAGGCTGTACATTTGCCTCATTGGAACTTACATTCGTATTTCCACCACTGAAAAGAGGCAACAAAGTGTCATAAATGTCCTGTGAGCTTACATTACTGTCTCTAGTACATGACAGCAAGGGTTGAACAGAATCTTCCACAAACACTACATCCCGTGAAACCATAATACGTTTTGTTTGCGGATGATACAACCTGTAACCTTTGCTTTCAGCACTATAACCAACAAAAATACATTTGACAGCCTTATCATCCAATTTCCTGCGCTGCACTTGTGGCACCAAAGCATATGCCAAACAGCCAAAAACACGCATGTGCTCAATAGAAGGCTTTCTATCATGCCATGCTTCATATGGAGTAATAGACTACAAAGCTTTCGTAGTACACGTGTTAAGTACATAAGTCGCACACATGATGGCCTCAAGCCAAAAAGAATGTGGTAAAGCTTGACTTTTGACCATACATCGTGCCATTTTTGTCAGTGACCTGTTTTTCCTCTCAACAATACCATTTTGCTAAGGCGTATAAGGCACTGTACATTGGTGTTTCATCCCACGACTAGCCAGAAATGCATTAAATTCATGAGACATATACTCCCCCCCTCGATCGGAACGGATGGTGCCCATAGTACATTTCGAGACATTTTCAGCCATAGCCAGAAGTTGTTTGAAGCACATAAAAACTTCGGACTTCGCTTTAAGAGGAAATACCCATGCATGCCTGGAGTAATCATCAATGAAAGTCACGAAGTACAGGTAATTGCCCAAGGACGGAGTTTGCATGGGTCCACAAACATCACTATGCACAAGTTGCAACCTGCATGTGGCCTGAATTGAACCATCCTTTGGAAACTTAGAACGCTGCATCTTACCCAAAATACAGCCTTCACAAACATGTTTGACAAGTGCTTCAAGAGGCGGCAAAGAAGCAACCATATCAGATTTCTGCAACCGCAGCAAACTGGCAAACTTCAGATGACCAAAACGTGCATGCCAAAGTTTTGCATCTGAAATAGCCCTTGAATCTGCAACAGCATTTGCAAAATTTTTTCCACACTTGTCATACAAAGTGAGCTTATACAGACCACGGCACAAAAGGCCAGATGCAACAATTTCATCACCAAAAGTGAGATCATGAACTGTACATCTGTCATCCACAAATTTGACTACAAGTCCAAGTCTAGCAACTGCGGATACAGACAAGAGATTCTTCTTGATCTCAGGTACATAAAGTGCATCAACAAGTGTGAAAGAACTGCCATTAGCAGCAGTAAGCACAATCTTTCCAACTCCCTGAACTGGATAAGAGGCGTTGTTGGCACAAGTGACTAAATTCCCATGAGGGACGGACTCGAGAGAGGTAAACAATTCACGATGTGAGGTAATGTGCTTTGTAGCACCACTGTCGAAATACCACACATGTGAATCTGTAGCAACTGACAAGCATGCATCATGGACAGCAGGATTGTAAGTGCACTCTGCGCTAAAAGCCCATTCTGTATCAACATCAGCAACACAGTCTCCTTTCACAGAAGACTCAACAATGGCTGCATTTGTAGTGGAACCAGCATTTGTAGTGGAACCACCCTCTTTCTTCTTAGCCTCTTTGGCCTTCAACTTAGGACACGACTTGATCAAGTGATCATTGGCTTTACAATAATGGCAGCGCATCTTCTTTTTTCCCTTATCACCAGAATTACCAGACGAAGTACATCCGGCAGAAGCATTAGGAACATAATTTTTGCCACTCGCAGCAGAACCATAAGAAGTGACTGCATTACTGTTACCACCCTTTCTTTGAGAAGCAATAAAATCCTGTTCAACTGCACGCTGCCTACTCCTGTTTTTTCTAGAAAGTGACTCTTGCAACAGCAATGTGCATAATGCATCAAACTTGACAACTTCAGGATTTCCTTGGGTCATCAGTCTCCACGTACTAGCAAAAGTCTGGTAGAAATCTGGTAAGGCATCAAGAACAGTCTGCACAAGGGAACTGTCTGAAATGACTTCACCTGCAGAAATAAGCTGCTCATTGATATCCTTGACACTAGCAAGGAAAGTGTCCATATCATCCTCCTCATGCATAATCTTCGACTCCAGCTCTTCATTGCGGCTTGCATAAAGACCTGCTAGAATATCCCAAGCCTGTTTTACAGATTTTGGTGAACGGATGTGAGGAACAATGGTGCGCTTCACAGACAATGCAATCAATGCATGAGCCTGCGCATCCTTAACACTAGGTTGGTAACCTAACAGGACATAAAAGTGTCCTTTCAGGGTTTTGAAAAAAACCTCCAAAACCATAGTAGATCCACTCATTTTGTAAAATCCTTTCATGAGGTTATAGTTCAATGCCTACTACACATGGAAAAAATAAGAAACTTTTAAAATTTCTCATCTTTTGGTCACACCAAGCCTCCAAAGTTGATGGACCAGTACATTTTCATCAAAACAGTCATTTCTTACGTTTTGTTGCATAAAAATAAGATTAGGGATTTTTGTAGGACTTGAGATAAATTCCCTAGTGAAATTCAATGGGTTGGTGATCAGAACATATGATTGCTTCTCACTCACTATTTTTTGTTTTGCCAAAAGAAGTAGGTACAAAAAAGTTGAATTTTTACCATTCTGCAAACCTATCATGAAAGTTTCTATACCCACACTCAATACAAATAATATATGCATGTTTTCTTAGTTCCCTATTGTCCTTTAGGTTCATAAGGAGCCATGGAGCATGTCAAAAGAATAATACATCTCTTACCAAGGGGAATCTTGGGGACAAAGATGAAGTGCTAAATACAACAAACATGAAAAACCTGGGTTCAACATTATGAGTTGTAGAATCCCGTAGAAACTATTCCATATCTAGCCAAATTTGATCCTTATGACTAGATATGGTTACTACCTACAAAATGCATGTAGTTGTCACAAGAAAGTAACAATATTGAAAAAGCTATACTTGATATACTAGAATGTTTCGTTTTCTTGTATAATTGAAAAAATCAACCATCATTGTCTACTATGAAAAATAGGGTATTAGGTGCCCCAAAACTCAAGAAATATTAGCTTTATGTTACAATATGCGACATAGAAAATCAAAACTACATTTGGATGTCATGAAAGCCACCAAAAAAATCATAGAAGAGCTAAAATTGGCTAAAAAACAGGATTTGACAATTTTTGTAATTTGGTCATAACTTACAACTTTAACATTTATTTCTCCCTAGAAGCATCAGGACATGTTGAGGACTACTAAAGATAGTTCTCTAGCATTATAGACCTCACAAACATGAATTCTAGAGTGGTATAGTTGCAAGAAGTTGAAAAAAGCCAAAAACAGGACCCGTTTTTTCACATAGTTTAGGTTGTGAAATGTTGTGCAAGGACAAGGTTAAAGATGGAATTCATATTCCAAAAAAATGTCAAGTTTTTTTCAGCTCATGAGACATCTTTCTAGACAGATAGCACCTCAAAATCCATTTTGAAACTCTTCACATAATTCAAGGAAAATGATCACTTAACAGAACATAAAAGTGTCCTATTACCAACCTAGTGTTAACATCCCAACGAGCTTGTTCTGCCGTAGGCAAAACAACTCTAACAGCTGCAATCCTTGCAGCAAGACCTGCAACATCCTCAACATCGCCTACATCCTCAAAATCAGGACGTACATCAATGCCCTGCACAATGTTCCAGACACCCTTTGACACAAGAACATGTGGCATCATATAAGCCCACATAGGGTAGTTGTCCCCATCCAACCTATCCTCAACAGCAAACATCTTGAACACATCTATGTTGTTGTTGTCATCCATGGTAAATGCTGCACCTGATGTGAAAACTGTCCGAAAATAGGAGAAACGGAGCGAGAACAACCTGTGCTATATAGCACAAACCGTAGAAGACTATAAGGCACTTGTTATGCAGAAAACGGCACTGATAGAAATTCTGCACAAAATGATGAAATAGCCTGTGCAGTACTGCCTGTAGTGGAAACGGAGGCCGAAATGAGCCCAAAAATTTTGTCGACCTGCGAACGCTCGCCAAAGCTCACTGAAATCGGAGAAAGTGAGCAGGCGTGTGCTGGAGTAGCTGGCGACTAAGCCCGGGAGGACGTGACCTGCTCTGATACCAATTGTTGGAATTAGGGTTGCAGAGAAACACACACAGCTTGGAGAAGACGAAGGAAGCTCAAGGCACACAATAGAGAGTGTTTTACTTAGTGTGCAAATGGAAAGATAGATAGCCCTAGAGTGATGGGCATATATACAATGCACGGGGAAAAAAACCTCCTAATGAGGGAAAAAATGCCCCGGCGGTCCTAGTGTGTTCACACACATCACTACCACATGTATATGGTAACAATTTTTTCAGCATTTGCTTGCTCATATAACTGCCTACAATGTGTGTACATATTCAAGTTACCAAAATTCTCAACCTGCTTGTGCTTCAGGTTTCTCCAAAATCTTCCACATGTATGTGCCTTTTCTTGGACTTGAAATTTTTTTTGCTTTACTTCCCATCTTCTTCTCTTCTTTTGAAACAATGTCTTGTATGTATGCAAATGACTTTGATAATTGTCTTTGTATGATAGTTGCATCAAGATTTATCAAGGAATTTCGAGCATCTTGACATTCTTTATCAAACCACCTTTTGCGTGATCTATCTTTGTTGATACCATGGAGACGCTTTATGGCAAAGCACTCTTCCGCACAAGAACAAATAACTTTCTTGAAAGCTTCTGATTTAGTTTCCAATGTTGCATCATATTGAAGCTGTCATCCATAAATTTTGCTAAACCATTTCAATGTACATTGGTGCCCGTTTGAAATCCATACATAGTGATAATTTCTCTTTTCTTTGGCTGAGATTATCATGCTTAGTTGCTTCTCCACATGAAAGGTCAATACATAAGGTCCGATGTTCGGATTTTGACGTCCAATGGCCAAACATAAAACTCTTTATGCACTACATGAAGGCTTCAGAGAGTAGCATATAGTTAATCACACTGTCCCCATTATGTTTCCTACATGTAAATCCATTGGTTCCACTCCATAAAGATACACCATTGGCAATGAGCATACCCGTGCTATTACACATGTGTAAAAGTAACTTTCCATAGTGATCCGGCTCTTTCTCATCCATTGAAGTACGATCATACAAGTGAAATTCCTCCAACTCCCTTGAAATGTATGGCATATCAAATTGTTGAGTATCATGTTGTAATGTTTTTGTGCGAGCATTCATATCCCCAAATACAATAACATCACCTTTTCCTTTGAAATAAGCAATGTCCTCTTCTAAATCAAAAAATGGATGATCTCTATCCATGCAATCATAAAAGGGGGAATCATGTGATGAGGAGTGTAGCAATCGGCTATAAAAATGGGTGCTCTTTTTGGTGTCATAATTTTTAGCCATACATAACATTTGTACTTGTCATCTTTCACAATCGATACAAAATCTTCCAATCCTTTCTTAACCATACATGCTATCCCTCCTTGCCCTCTTCGTTGCTTGAGATTCTTTGACCACATCAAGAAATGTACGTTGTAATCCTCCAAGCCATTAATCCTTTGTGTATCATGCTTCCAAGTTTCAACAAGAAGTACAACATTGGCTTTGCTTCTTAGGTCATCAATGCCAACACCCACATTCCATGGGTATCCGTTCCAATTCGAAAAGCATATTTTCAATTGTGACTTGGTCTCATAGGTCACACATCCCTATTTGCTCGAGGGACTTTCCTCCTCCTTGGGCACATTTTCTTCGTGAGAGATCTCCTTGTTTTTCTTATTCTTTTCATCATATTCCTTGCGACGCATATTTTGTTGCTTAATAGTGTGATCTTCACATACAAAACATTTTGTATCTCTCAAATAGATCCAACTCTTATCAAGGATAATCTTTCGTTTGGTCTCATGCGGCATGGTGCATACAATTGGCTGTTCTCCCGAGCGAGGAGCTCCTTGCTTCCCCACTCTAAGAGCTCCATAGACCATAACTCCAGACATGCCAAAGTGGGTTCTGAAGAAATTTTTGATAATAATGGCAAGAGAAGGAGGTGTCTCTAACTTCTCTTTGGGAATTCCACGAATAACAATGTTCTTGGAACGTTGCTCCCGTTCCTTCAACTCCTCCACCTCCACATTCTCAACATTCTTCAATTGACCATAGCTTACATGAGTGAGGAATTAGGAACCACATTGTTACCACATACATCAACCCAAGACTTGTTTCTGCATACATTTTTCATGTCGCATACATCCCAGCTCATGGTGTCAAATTTCACCTCTTTCACATGGTCATGCTCTACTTTGCTCATGCGCTCCTTCAAAGCATTCAAGTCCACAAGAGAGTGTTTACATTCCTTGACTTCCTCTTCAAGTTGCATCAAACATGTTGTTTGCATCTCAAGTGTCCTCTTGAGATTCTCATTCTCAACCACAAGTACCCTTAGTGTGCCATTCTCCATTGCAAGTGCTCGTAAGTCTTCACCTTGTTTGTTTACGATCTCTCGCAATGATACCAAGTATGCCATGATCATGGTTTTTGATGTCGTTGGTTGGGTGGTTGTGTTTCTATCTCCACACTTAGAGATTTTGGATCATTTTTCACAATCGTTGTGGACCTTGTTGAAGAAGAAGAACCCTTGAGAGTGCGGAAGACATTGTATGTAAAATAAGAGATGAGATTCAACTTTCTTGAACCTGTTCACTTCAAAAATGCTGCTACAGAAACGCCTTCCATAACTTAGAGAGAGAGAGAGAGAGAGAGAGTCTCCCAAAGGGGATCATTTTTCACAATGGTTGTGGACCTTGTTGAAGAAGAAGAACCCTTGTGAGTGCCAAAAGACATTGTATGTAAAATAAGAGATGAGATTCAACTTTCTTGAACGTGTTCACTTTGAAAATGCTGCTACAGAAACGCCTTCCATAACTCTGAAGAGAGAGAGAGAGAGAGAGAGAGAGAGAGAGAGAGAGAGAGAGAGAGAGAGAGAGAGAGAGAGAGAGAGAGAGTCACAAACTACAGCTCCATCCCAAAGAGGGTCAGAACTACATCCCACAAGATTAGATAGTTCAAAGGAAGATCTTGTTGTCCTTCACAGTAACTCAGAGGGTACATAGACTTGCAGGTATGGGGGAGAGATGTATGTAGCTTTTCCTGGGCTTGGCATGGCTATCTTGCAAAGATGAACACTTCAATGGTATAAGGAGCACACTTATAGCTAGTATTTAAATATCTTCCCTGCAGAAAGTACCTCCACCTTTTGAGAAGGAGCTTGGGAGCACTGACAATGCCCCGGTTAAGGGAGAGTTCATGAGGATTGGGGAGCAAGTAAAGGGGCCAAATCGGGCGGCCTTTCACACGCCATGCAAAGCTAAATAAAGAAGTGATTAATATAAATAGAAAAAAGGGCTCATGCACACCCCAAGAGGAGGCCCGATTTTTGCATGGGGGAATTCTCCTTGGGGCCAAATTTCTTTGCAAGAAAGGGGAGTTTCCTTTGAGAATTGGGGAGGAAGAAGGGAGGTTTTCTTGGGGGGAATGTGAAGCAAGCTCTCCAGGAGGGAGGAGCGGGATTTCTTCTGCACAAGGCAGGGCTTCTCTTGGAGAGAGGACACAAGCCAAGAGGGGGCTCAACGAGGAGCAACCGGGAAGGAAAAGGCCAAGAGGAGAAAGTTTTTTGGACGAGCTCGAGGAGGATCTCTTGGCGGTGGAGAAGGAGAAGGGCTTGGGTCATTTTGGAGCCAGCAGAGGTGCTATCAAGGAGATTTTTTTTTATGTGCTCTCAATGAGGAGAGCCGCACAAGTGATGAAGCCGAAATTGCCGATTTTCTTGTTGCTCGAGGTTGCCATGCTGAGCCGGATTTTATCGAGGTTTCATGGATGTTTGTAGAAGTTTTTCTGGTCACAATTGAAGCAAAGCATACCAGTTTCTTGTGTCGTTTCTTCCCCTTTCCCCCCTTCTTATCTTTGATATGTTCGAATTGTGTGGTGCCGGTGTTCGAGATGTGTGTGCCTCCTTGGGCCTCTATGTGTGTGAGAGAGAAAGAGAGAGTGGTGTGTGCTGTGGCACGGTCGTAAACGGGCGAGTCTGGTGTCGATTATTGCTGATTGTGTGAGTTTTGAAGGTGAAATGTGGGGTGCAATGATTATCTTGGGCTATAGAGAGGCAGATTGTTTGTGTTCAGGGTGTGTTCCCCTTTCTCCCTATCCATCTTTTGGTGCCCCCACAGAGAATGTGTTTTATTTGCGAGCTTCCAATTTTGAGCTTTTGCAATCGAAACTAGTTTTGCGAGCTTTTTGATTTTAGATTCAGAGCCTTTTCTAATGACACAAAAAATTAATTCAAAACAAAGAGATCAAAATATTATACACAACAAAAAACATCTATCATCTAGCAACAATTTGGCTACAGATTTTTAGCCTCTTTCAACAATACACACAAAAACATGTCCAAGTTTCCAAAAGCCATAGTTTTGAGCTTGTACAATTGTCTAGATAGATACCACCAAGCATGCTTCTCTTTCAAAAAGGAATTCAAATAAAGTCTCATTAGACTAGAAAAGCTACTCCACATCGAATACATAAGAGAAATCTCCTTCACTGCACATTGTACATGACATTCTCCAAGATTTAGGTTCAATACACCACAGGCTTTATTTTGTGTGTTTTCCCTAATACAAATGCTAGGTTTGTGGGAGTTAGTGCAGGCTGATGAATGACCATGTGCTCTTTTGGTTGAAGCCCTAGAATATGCACATACACATAGAACATGTGCTTACATGCCAAAAATGCTTTATGTGAAGATTTCTCTTCTGAAAATCGGGAGAGGTGCAACTAGGCTCTACCTTAATGTGTACATCATAACAACTCTCTGTCAATACCGAAAAAACTATGTGTTGGTCGCTTTCTATTTTCTCGTCCAAGAACGTTGCAACCATACTTGCAGCTGACTCCAATCTCTTTTGTGCTTCTTTGGAAATACCATGTCTTCCTACTACTGGAGCCTCCTTGTGTAAGGGCAGCATTTGTGTTGTTCATGCATCGTAGTGGTGTTGGAAAATCTACAAATTGAAATCCACTTTGGACCAAACTGTCACTCTCTTCCTTTGATAAGTTTGTTCCAATATCCACTTGCCAGAAAGTAGGAATGTCTGGGGAGAATTTAACTTGCCTCTGTAATTTTTGTGTGTGGCCAACTTCAAAATTGCAGAACCATATCCACTGTGCGACTGTCTTGTCTTTTAAAGTTCTGTCAGACCAAAAACAGGGAGCAACCATTCCCACTTGATGGCTTTGTAATTTGTTACCACAAATTTTCTTCCCTACCATTTCGAAACATGTCCTCATGCAATTGGCTGGCATCCTTCGTAAAGCCCACTCTTCATGGGCAACTTTGACCTCTTGAATACACCTTGTTGAGTTGTCCCCAGGCTGCACTAGAATGCTCTCTCCTGCTTCACTGTCAGTGACAACATATACTTCTTCATTATCCTCTCTATCAAAATGTATACTCCATTGCTTTTTAAGTTTGAAATCTGTTTGAGAACTTGTTTGGTGATCGTGTTGGAATTTGTTTGAAATGGGCGGTATCTATTTCGAACTTGTTTTGGTGCCGATTTGAAATGTTTGACTCTGGTTTTAATATCGGTTTCACTGATTGGTGATTTTACTCTTGGATGGAGAACTGAGAAATATTGTTTTGGTATTGTTTGAACCTTGGAACGACGTAGGCCGATGCCTGGGGAGCGTTTCGTTGTATGTTTGAAAACCTCGGAACGACATAGGGCGATGTCTGGGGAGCGTTCCGTTGTATGCTAGAAAACCTCCGAACGACGCAAGTCGATGCCTAGGGAGCGTTTGGTTGTATGCTTGTAAAATAATTGTTGTTGACTCCCCGCCCAGACCTCGATGGTTATGCGGGAGGAGTATTAAGAAGTCCGAGCAGTGGTTACTCTCAGCACCTCCAAGCGACGCAGGCTGCGGTCAAGGGGGCGTTTGGTTGTAAAAGGCCTCTATATCTCCCGGCCCATACCTTTTTAGGTTATGCGGGAGGAGTGATGAGGGAGTCGTTGAATATCTCCCGGCTCGGACCTTGTTAGGTTATGGGGAGGAGTATTAAGAAGTCTGAGCAGTGGTTACTCTCAGCGTACATATCCAGGTTTATGTGAGCTTGTACCGACTGCAGTAGTTTTCTTCCTCCGTTGTGCGGTCTCTTTATCACCTTCCATCATAGGCTCCTCATACAAAGGACTACCAGCAACCAAGCCTTTTTAAGGTACTCGCAAACTGAGTTGGATTTGGAGATTCTCTACGTTTGGAGCTAGCCATCATTGCTTCTATGGAAGGACCCATTCCAATGTATTTGCATGTGGTGTATCCCAATCTTTTGGTGCATTGAATATATCAATTCAAAACGTCACTGACACATGCATCATAAAGTGATATTTTATGTTTACCACCTTCACCTACCAGCCAACTAGCACGGATGCTCTCTAACAAGTTTATGCTCGGTATTTGAGCTTTCTCCCATGGACTCTTACCGACCTATAAATACAAAACAAGTAAAACCATAAACATGTAAACCTCTATTTTCATGTATTTAATAAGAACCAAAAAGATCGATGATATACCATTGTCTCAGAGCTTCCCAAATGAGCAATCCGTTGCTCCCACCAATTAAACCATCTCTCTAAAGCCTTTTCATTATCTCCTGTCACATTTTTCACCCACCATTCTTGTATTGTGGAAACTATACGGGAGGCCTCATTTGTAGCCTTTGCTAGGCGCCATGTTTCACACATTTCAATGTGATGCATTTGTCTATCTGTAGTGACATGTTTTTGTGTGTGTTTGTGTAGACTTTGTTCCCAATGGAAAAGACACGAGTGCTCCCTATCCTCCATTACATTATGCCATCCTCCATTGTATACAACTCGGATTGCCAACCAATTATCCCCGTCTTCATCAGACATAAACCCATCAAAGTCACCTGGTTCATGCCCACACCTCTCCATAATTGAGTTTAAATTTCTCCAAAACAAGATTTGTGTATCTTCATCTTCTTCTTTACATTCACGTATTGCTATCACCTGCAATGCTCTCATGCTGTACACATAGAACAAATAAGTTAAAAAAGTTATCGTATAACAAAACATTCTATCTATCATATTTTTATAAATTCACTTACCCAGGATCATAAACCGAGCAAGACATAGTTGCCCATCCTTCAATCCAATGAGTATGGTCGAAGTGCACCCAAGCACTGCTCAAATATCCTATCCCTCCTTGCCTCATTCTATTGACTGGCTCAACTCCAGAAGCTGGTCTTTATGTGGACATTTTGAATAAGTAGCATTTATCGTCAGGCCCACCCTGGCCTGGAAAACGGCTTCCATGAAAGAAGGGAAATACACACCGTTTCTATAGCAATAGTATATTGTCGTATTCATCGCTGACAACTTGACCGTGTTAAGCTTTTTGAAATAAGTAAAAAAATTTATCTTTAACAAAACATTCTATCTATCATATTTTTATAAATTCACTTACCCGGGATCATAAACCGAGCAGGACATAGTTGCCCATCCTTCAATCCAATGAGTATGGTCGAAGTGCACCCAAGCACTACCCAAATCTCCTATCCCTCCTCGCCTCATTCTATTGACTAGATCAACTCCAGAAGCTGGTCTTTTTGTGGACATTTTGAATAAGTAGCATTTATCGTCAGGCCCACCCTGGCTTGGAAAACGGCTTCCATGAAAGAAGGGAAATACACACCGTTTCTGTAGCAATACTATATTGTCGTATCCATCACCGACAACTTGACCCTGTTTAGCTTTCTCATTTGACACAATACTTTTGAAGCCCCTATTCTGAACAAGGGACATCATTTCCTCAAGGAAATGGTTAAGCTCTACATCAGTGGCTTCTACATCATCTTCTCTAGTCAAAGATTGGAATAACATCTGACGAGAAACTAACATTTGTACTTTTCTAGGACCCCCCTTCTCAATCTTTAAAACCGTCTTAACAAGATTGCGTACCTTTCCAAGAGCTATCCTTCTAGTTCCTGGTTGTACATTGTGGTCATGCACTCCCAAATGGGTCACCAAACATGTTATTATTTTTTCCTTTGGCATCACATAATAGATCATACACTTGCAAACATTCAAACAAGTGACCATTATGTGACAATAGTGGCAGGTTATTCCAGATTTACCTTCACTAGCCAAATAGACCATGCTGATTTTTCTATCCAAATGTCCATGAAAGAAGGCATCATTGTATCTCCTTTCACCAAGGTAAAAAGGGCATGTCATTCTACAACATTGAAGGCTTCCAAGACAATAACTCAAACGTACAATGCAATCTATGGCCATGTTGGTTGATGCTGGGCGAGACCAAAGGTGACCGTCATACTTCTGCTCCGAACCGAGCATCCTTTCATTGTTTTGAACTGGAGGAAGCTCGAAACAGACATTGCCATCATAAAAATTTGGGAGCTCATCAACCTTTTCGGGAGGTCCACAAATCTCTAAAAGTTTAGACAATCTGCACGCTTTACCTCTCTCTTTCATCCATGAAATGATGGATGTATCTTGCCTTGTATGCTCCACCCCATCTTGTGTGTCTTGAAAGGTCTCTGTTGACCTGGCTAGCTTTACATTCTCTAAAACAACTACGTTTGTACCCTCGTCAATATCAACATCTAAATGTGATGTAGTCGACCCTTTGTTACATGGTGTAGCAAGCACATAACAATCACCGACTTCTTAACTTGTTTCCAAACTGTCAGCTACATAAACAAAGTCATTTGAATGAAGAGTGTGGTAAATAGAGGATAGAATATGGTCAAGAAGGTAATGTTTTTATCTTCATGATCCCATCTTGGCAAAACTTTGACCCTAAACTCCGACCCCCCCGTCTGAACAACTGCCTACAAGCTTTCAAACTTAATAGAAGGAGGCAACAAACTTTGAAGAAAATATTCACTAAGCAGAAGCTCTCCATTTTGTAATGAGACTTTGTAATGCATTTGAGCACCATTAATCGTCCATGAAAGCATAGCTATAGTAGTAGTTGTCATGTTAGAGATAGACATGGAGGAAAAATACTTGAGGTAAATAGAATGACAAAAAGAGAAGCAAGAGAATGTGTATAAGGTACATAGAAAGAGTAAAAGCATGCATCTGCAAGAAATTAATGCGTTCATTGAAAACTGTTCTAAGTAGATTTGGAATATTCAGTCTTTAAGATTGGAACAATCATAGCCATTAAGATACATTTGAATCAACATTTCTTCAAATCCATCTGTAAATCTTTAGAGTTGTCAAAATCTTCTCATTAAAAAAAATAAAAATAATATATATAAAATATATGATGTTTTAAAAATTATATATAGAATAGAATATAGAGTATATATATTGTGTAGAGTATAGTTTTATATATCACCAATTAAACACTTCAAAATCAAAATAGACATAGTATATATAGAATATATGGTATTTAAGTATATAGGATTTATAGTTAAATGCATATTAAATCTATATACTAATAAAAAAGTATATAGTATATAGAACTATACTAAAATAATATATCTTATTGAAGTATACAATATATTGGTATATTATATACTACACATACTATACGTTTAGTTTATATTTAAACTATAATGATATAATATATACTTAATATTATAATTAGGTAATAAAGTTATAATTACATATATAATAGTACACACTTAATATAGAATAATAGTAGATAATATATAGAGAGCTATACTTATAGTTATAATATATTTATTAGCTTTAACTAATTATTAACTTACGATATCCTTATTAGCTATTACATAGTATACTTATTCCTACAAAATGTACTTATAGTTTTAGATATAATTGCTTAATGTAATAGTATGAATATTATAACGATAAGTATAACTTTATAAGTATAAATATATATTTATAGTTTTAACACTATTACCTATAGCTATAGTTATATAATATACCTATTTAAGATAGTATCTTAGTTAGACTATGCATATTAGACTTATATTATTCACATTTTAACTATATGTACTATATAATTATATATTATAAATGTATAATGTATGCTTATTATATATATATAATATACTAATTTTTACTACAAGATATATATTATATCAAGATTATAAACCTAAATATTATATATTATATTATTACGATATAACCTATACATTTTATATAATTATATACTATAAACATACATTGTATGCTTATTGTATATATTTATACGTATCTATAATATAGCAAACAATATACTAATAAAATATTACTATGTTCAAAATATATACTTAACGTATAATATTATATATTATTATATCATATTATACCTAGTGTATAATGTATTATGTAATTATATTATACTATCATATATTGTATATACTATTTAACATTAGTATCATATACCAAAATTTTATAACTTAGACATATAATGATATACTTACCTAATATACGTATACTATGCTATTGTTGTGTGTGGTCGTGCAGGTAGAATCCGGCCACCTACCAATGTGGTGTACACGGGATTAGACTGAACCAAACTGAGTGTGCCTCTCTCTCTCTTCCGGCACTTCCTTATATTACCATCAAGCGGTTACAACCATAACATGTCCAACCACACTAGGTGGCCGGACTCTACCTGCACGACCACACACCACACCTCCCCCCTTAGGGAGAAAAAAGATGGACATCTTTTTTACAATTTGGGCTAAGAATGAACTCGACAAAAGAGGGATCAACTCCAGCGTCTCATCTGGGGGGAGTGATCATACAATGTCTTCGGGGCTAAGGGGCTGAGCTTGGGGGCTAGGGACTTAACTTGGGACTAGACTCGACACGACTGTACTTGACAAGAAAATCTCTCGACATAGGCAATGCACTAGGTGGCTATCCCATTGCGAATGGCTAGACGAGGAAGGACTATGACATACAATCTCCAATCCACTTCAGAGTTCGGTGTGGGTATAGTGCTGCTTATTGAAAAAGAACTACGTGCTTGACAAAACTAAACTAGATATAAGTTCAAGAACTAAAATTATAGCAAAAGGCACCTCTGCAATCAAGTTGCAGTAACTCCATTTGCCAACAAGAAAACTCAAACCAAGTGCCCCAGCTGTCTTGGCTTGTGCTTGAGCTCTGTTGTGAGTTGTCACTGATGGTGAGAATGAAGGCGGAGAGTTGCTAGATGGCGATGACCTCGGCATACTTGAAGACCTCCCATACATGCCCGAATATGTGCTGCCATCAATAGATTCCTCTCTTTTGGATCTCCTCCTTGTTATTACTTACCTCTTTGATGCCTCTAGGTCTGCAGGAGTCTGCAATGCTGCAGTCTGCAAGAACTCCTTGCTTTGCTTCTTGGGCACAAAAACGTGCTTGTCTTCCAGGTACTCTTTGAGCTGATAACTCTTCATGTTGAGGATTTGCTCCACAGTGGGGTGATCCATGGCAACCAATATCAACAGCACAGAGTCGCCTAGGAGCACTCAATCCAACGGTCCAAGCCTGTGGAGTAGATGGTCGGGACGTAAGGGCGGCACAGCTGAGGTCTACCTACACGACCACACACCACTCGTTATAGACTTGGCCATCGCAGCGGCCGATCTTCTGACTTCCTTAGTCCCTCTGCCTGATCGGAGCCCTCAGCAAGTGCAGGTTCGAAAGGCCACGTTTTTGCTGCGGCTCGATTCTGGCTATGGCGGGGAGAATGTACGAGAACTCCTTCTCTCTCTCTCTCTCTCTCTCTCTCTCTCTCTCTCTCTCTCTCTCTCTCTCTCTCTCTCTCTCTCTCTCTCTCTCTCTCTCTCCTTCTCTCTCTCTCTCTCTCTCTCTCTCTCTCTCTCTCTCTCTCTCTCTCTCTCTCTCTCTCTCTCTCTCTCTCTCTCTCTCTCTCTCTCTCTCTCTCTCTCTCTCTCTCTCTCTCTCTCTCTCTCTGGTGGACAAGTATCAGGAGCAGGGGTTACAAACGATTGCAAGAAGATAGTATTCAGATAGTGCGGTTGAGCCTTGAGGCTCAAGGGCTTGTGAGCCTGGGCATGCACTTTGAGTGTGCAGGGCAACAAGCTACTCTCACGATGTTATCACCCTTCTCGGGCCTGGCCGATTGGGGCTGCAGAGAATCGAAGCTGCTAATCTGGTTCTAAACTAAAATCCATCACCGAACTCACTGCAAATCAAGAAAGGGATTCAAGAAAATGTGCCCGTCTCCTCCACCAATGTGGTGTACACGGGATTAGACTGAACCAAACTGAGTGTGCCTCTCTCTCTTCCGGCACTTCCTTATATTACCATCAAGCGGTTACAACCATAACATGTCCGACCACACTAGGTGGCCGGACTCTACTTGCACGACCACACACCACACTATATACTATATAATATAAAAGATTTATATATATTATTTTATATTAATGTATGTATACTATATATTAACTAATAAACATATATTATATTATATATAGACGTATAAATACTATATATATTAATATGCATAATGTAGTTATATATTATATACTATATATAAACCGTATAATTACTATAAGATATAGTATATTAATGTATAAGTAGTTTAGTTAGTTTAGCTTTTGTCCCGGCATAATATGAATTGGCTCTAACTTAGGGTTATCCATTTTTTCCTATTGCAGCTTTTCATCCATCTGCTAAAGCTGGGAGCTCTTCATCCTCCTTGCGACGTCCTTGGGTCTGCTACACGCGCTTAACAGGTACCTTCCCATGCTCACAAATGCCGTTGCTTGCAGCCTTTGGACAGTTCACCACAGCGCGCGGATGATGAAGGGGCTCTGCCCCCCCCCCCCCCCCCCCCCCCCTCCTTTTTTTTTTTCAAAAACGGGTTGTGGCGGACTATCCAGAGGCTGCAAGCGGCAAGCTCCTAACGGATTATCATTCACTTGCTAGAGATAGCACTGCTGATCTTGAGATTTTGCACTGATTATTGCTCATTATGTTGATAAGCATCCGCTCTCAATCCAAAAAATGCTTTTTTTTGCAAAAATGAGCTATGGTGGACTGTCCAAAAGCTGCAAGCGGAAAGCTCCGGGTAAGATTGCTAATCCCTTGTTGCACACGGATGATGGGGGGGCTCTGTCCTCCCCCCCCCCCCCTTTTTTGAATTTTTTGGATTGAGAGCAGATGCTTATCAACATAATGAGCAATAATCAGCGCAATAATCAACATAATCAATATTTTGACTTGAAACCGATTATGTTTACATATATTATGGGATATACCACAACTCAAAATGTAAAAGAAAAAGGGGGGGAGACAGAGCTCCCCCATCATCTGCACATTATGTTTACATATATTATGGGATATACCACAACTCAAAACGTATAAAAAGAGGGGGAGACAGAGCTCCCCCATCATCGCGCAGATGATGGGGGAGCTCTGTCTCCCCCCCTTTTTCTTTTACGTTTTGAGTTGTGGTATATCCCATAATGTATGTACACCTAATCGGTTTCAAGTCAAATATTGTGTATATGCAATAAAGTACATAATATAATATATTATGTAATCTATATAATATATAGGGTATATACTAGATTATATATATATATATATATATATATATATATATATATATATATATATAGTATAGGGTTTATAATATAATTAGTATATATATAATATAAAGTATGTAGAATACATAGTATATTGTAAATATATAGAATAAAAATTATATAATATATAGAGTATATAGTAGATAATATAAGGTATATAATAGAATTAGAGAGTTATAATATAAAGTACATTGAATACATAGTATGTTGTAAATATATAATATAAAGAGTATATAATACATAGAGTTTATAGTAGATAATATAGGATATACAATAAGTATACATATAATATAAAGTATGTAGAATACATAGTATATTGTAAATATATATATAACACCGAAGACGTTTTATGTAACATAGTACTATATATTGTATACTTACATATAATTTTATATACTATTTGATGCATATCATATAGTATACCACATATAGTGTTATATACTATAATCTACATTCTAAAGTATATTTTCCAAGTTGAATGTAATCTACTTTATTTGATATGTACCTAACTACAAATTATATGTCTTATATGAACTAAAAACTACATAATATATGCTTTGTAGATAATGGCACCAAAGAGAGATTGCAAGAAAAGAAAACCTCCAGTCTCATCTTCTAGCAACCATCAAGTGAGCATGAAGCTAAGACCCGGTTGTATACCAAAGGGAACTATCGATTAGGAGGCATCATCACGAATCTGGCATTTAGAAACTCCCCCCAGTATAAAGAACAGGATTCTTAAAAGGTGTGTTTTTATTGATGATGAGGCTTAGGTTGATGAAGACTCCAATAATGTTGAAGATGATGTTGAGATCACAGGTAAATTATGGTTGTATGTAGTAATTTTAATTGCAATGATAGATAGTTAAATTCTATGGACGTTCGATTTTTGTCGAGAAAGTTTGGTTGTGCTCAACAATGTATATGATTTAAAAAGGGTGTATAATTTTTTGTATACATACCATTGATAGTTGCTGAGAAAATATTAAGTACTATTTTTGTTTATGTTTGAGAAAAGGTCCTTAAATCTCATGTGAGAGCCCTATTTAGGGTGTGCGGTATTTTTTTGAAAAATTTGTCTCTTTGCAAAGGAGAGTCTAGCAAATTCTTTGTAAATTAAACACCTTGGACTATCTGATCCTAGTTGTATAGTTTCTGGACAATTAAATATTTGTGTGTTTTACCTATGCAGAGACCAATGTTCACATTGAAGAACCTCATGACAATGAAGAAGACAGTGATCATGAAGGGGATGATGAGAATAAGCATTCCAAACACCTAGGCAAGAAAATTTCTCTTGGCTTGATGAAAGATGTTCTAAGTCAGTTTTATGTCAAGAAGAAGACATTGCCTCCGCCTGTTCCACTTTGTCGTCTCATGGTGCATGGGGCTGTTAGGTTTGCTAGAGATGATGTAGAATGGCTCATTTCCTCTTTTGATTTTGCTGGGTATTTAGAAACTATGGGGTATTTTCTTGTGTTCGTTGGGGATTCTACAGGAGATACCATTCCCATGACCGCGGCGGATATGGAGGAATGGGGACAACTTTGGCGGGAAAGAAATGTTGAGTTTGAGAGAGCACTTGGTAGAGAGTGGCAGGATCTCAAAGGAAAGAAATTTTTGGTATGGGATGGCAACCATAGGCTTCAAACATGGTGGAAAAGAATCAAAGAAAATGAGACCTTTTACCTTTTTCACTCTTTTGTTATAAAGCTTCGTTTTTATAAATTGTGATTATTGTTTTTGTGGTAGAGTATTCGGACAATGGTCAATACCATGTTAGTGTTCATTGCCAATTCCTTGAGTTGTCTAGAGCAAAAGAAGTAGAGTTGCTTCTTGCACTTGACACTTCCAATGCGTAAGTTTGTTAGTTGCACGTTGGCTCTCTTTTTTTTGCTAACAATGTTTGTGTTTAACTATTTGTTTTATATGTTGCTGCAGCATTTCTAGGGCACATGGCATGCCAAACATCATTCATGAAGTGTATATGTTTCAAATATTTGGCATGGCAAATAAAGAGTCTATCCTTCAAAAATTGACACCCGATATGAGAGATGGGCTAGAGTGGAGATGACTGTTGAGGCACGGTATTACCATGGTGCTACACCATGGTACAATACTCCATGTGGATTGTATCACAACTTGTGTGGAAGGTGATACCTACTCTACATGTTGGGTAATTACTGCTAAACTTTATTGTAGTTTCAATACAGTGTTTTGTATTAGGATGAGTTCACTGCATTTATGTCCAAAGAAAGAGCAAAGCTAGATGCTCTTGGACTAAATGATGTTGAGAAGAAGAAGAGACTTGACAAGGCCACAAAGGTAGAAGAGGAATGGTTGAAAGATAGGGGCTACAAGTACCTAGCAATCGCTAATCCTCTTAATGATGATGAGTTCTTCAAGTAGCTTTTTAAAGTGGGATGAACCTGGAATACTAAAGATCACTAGAGATAAGCTATATTGTTTGACAAGCTCTAAAATCACTTTTGAGAGGAATGTAGCTATTAGTTTGTAATTGTGTTTGATCCATTTTGATTTTCTATATGATTGAGTTACATGTTGTCATTTTTGCTCGTAGAAAGAAGATAATTTTGCACCTGATGAGCCTCACTAAGTCTAAGGATTCCACAATATCTTCATTTTGGTGATTGCAAGCTTTTTAGAAGTTACATGAAAAAGGAGACTTATTGGGCTCACTTGCATGGGGAAGCTACACTTATGATTGAAAGGCTGCAAGTAGAAGGTCCACCACTTCCAAATTCTTTTGATCTATTCTACAAGATTATCATGAAAAATCATATTTTGCAGGTAGATATTTCACCATTTTTTTAATACAATATAGACATGTTTTAATTTACACAAGATCAAGATGAGTATGTTTTTATATTGTTACTATGTGTTCAGGCTTTTATTTTTCTAATGGATGCAGTGAAATCTTCTGACTCTAGTGAGAAGATGTCGGAGCTTGTGTTGTCATTTGTTATAGTATTGTGTGTATGTGCTTTTCAAAGTGGATGATGCCCTAAAATTTTGTAGATGGGTTATATAATGCATTGAGATGCATGAATTGAATGAAGCCCCATTATTCACTAGAGAGTGGATTAATGTGCGTGATGAGAATACAATGTTCTCTCCCTTTCTGATTGAAAGGAATTTGACAACATGGGAAGCCAATGTTTGTCCTTGGTGTTTGGATTATCCACTGGGAGTCATTCCAAAGCAAGAGTTTGAATTACGGGCGAGTAAGTACCTATACACTTGTCGCTCTTTTCTTTTGAGATTGTATGTCTACTTTAGTGCTAATCTATGTGATATTGTGTTGTATGCTTGTTGAATAAAGGGTTTCAAAAAGAGAGTGATGAGTACTTAGAGGAGACACAAGAAGAGTCTCTCCTTCCCGTTTCACATGAAGTTACTCAAAAAACCCTTGAGAGTGGCTCTCAAGGTACTCCACTAGCAAGCAATGTACTCAAGAAGGGTAAAGAGACCATGGAGCCTCCAAGTACATCAAGATTACCTAATCCCTCTTCGATGCCTCCCATTGTGCCATCTACTGAGCTCGGCATGTCCTCTTTGGCAACCACTATACCCCATATGACACCCTCTTCTAATATGCCCACTACATCCTCATTAGCACACACAACTTCATTCGTTGTAGAGTCCTGACTTGGGCGAGAGGCATGGGAGAGAAGGCGACCACACAATCTGTTGGTAACTTTAATAAATTTGTTAGCAAATCTATCTTTCATATTTCCTAATTCAAATCTAGTTTGGATAATGCTTGTAGGGTTCCATTAGCAAACCATTGTAGATGTTTTGCTTGTGGATATATCACAAATTGATAAGTTTTCCCTTGATAGGTGAATTTCCATAATGCTTACTTCTTTGCATTTTCTTCTTGCATTGTTCTATGATTTTGAACATGATTCATGTTTGGTTTTCCTGTAGCATCAACAAAATTTTTGCGACACAAAATACCAATTTATATAGCAAAGATAGTGTGCCTTGTCATGAGGTGGCTAGGCTTATCTTTGCTGATTTTCCTACAAGTTTACTTGTGGATGGTCTAGGACCTATTATGTTGGGTAAGTAACTTTTCTTTGGGATAAAACCTACAGCTAACTATGGTTGTATGCTTACATAACATCATTCACTTTTGTAGAGGGCATGAGTGTTCCCAAGTGAAACACATTTTCCAGCGGTCTAGTGACACGGTGCGTGTATGTGGCTCATGAGTTTTTGGCAGATGAGGGGTTTTTAGTCACCATGTGCATGGACGAGCATATTGGAGATTTTATTGCAGATGCTACTAGGGTAGGACTTGTGTTGTTACGTACATGGGCCCTCATGTGTAACAAGAAGGCATATCGGCATCCACTCACTAGAGAGGCGGTGAGATAACAAACTTAGTTTCATAGTTTTATGTCCTAACTAAAGACTTTATAGCTATGACATTATTTGACTTGTTTTTAATGCAGGTACTTGATCTTACCATGTGTCTTTGATATCGTATTGGCCATCCTGTGCCACACTATGATAGAGAGGCAAGGAAGAAAATTGTCGAAAGATTGTTTCCAGCAGATTGTAGCTACATGATAGATGATGTAGTCTTGCCCGTTGAGATTGATGGGTGTCATTCTTAGAGGCGGGGCATAGCTGTCTTCTTTGTTCTTTCGGTAAGATTAGTCTAAATTATGATACTTGTGAATGTTATGGTATATATGTGTTTTCATTATGTTTCTCATTTACTTTTTATATGGTTAGATGGATGCTGGCAACGTTTACTGAGCCTAAGGACTATGTTTTGGACTTGTTTGCGGGGTGTGGTGGTTTGGACCGAGCTTTTGCGGAAGATATGAGGCATTGCATGTGTCTAGAGCTAGATGATGTGCTCTACGAAAGATGTTTGACCGACATTGCATGTGGACCTATGAAATGTTGATTGTGGATGCACACTTGATTGGGGAAACATTGTTCTAACAGTACACATCTTGATTTTTTGATGTATATTTTGATGTACATGGTAGCCATGTGACATTGAAATGGCATTTTGGTGTGCTCCATACATTTCATTTGGATGTTTGTTTTGTGTTTGTTTGGTACATGATGGCCACATGATGTGGAGATGACTTTGATTGTGCTTTCCTATGTAGTTGTATTATGCTGACACCATTGGCTTGTGTGTTGATTTGTATGAGATAACAAAATCATTTACGTAGTGGAAATAAGAGTTTATGTCAAGGAAATCCCATGTGGGAGCCCAGGAAAGGGTATACAATTTTTTTTTAGAAGAGTCTCCATACAAAGGAGACTCTGGCAAAAAAAAATCGAATCAAGTTTTATGTGCAAGCTCAAAAACACATACAAATGGTGCTTTTTGTAAAATTTCATTTTGCATATATAAGCATTGTTGTGCTTCCATATTTCTAAAAAGTGTTTGGTAATTGAATGATTTTACTGTGAGGTTTTGAGTTTTTTTGCTACACAATGACACTTAAGGATATAATTTGTGTAAAATCAGGGTTCAAATCCAATTGTAAAAGCTCGAAACTGAAAGCTCGCAAACAAAAAAATCCCCCCCCCCCCCCCCCCCCCCCCCCCCCCATAGAGGAGTTGTCTGATGCTCCTATTGGAAGTTTAAAGCGGTGTTTGAAAACTAACGAGCGGTTGGCAGTGGTCGTGAAGTGTTTGATGGTCGAATTCAAAGCAGACAAAGATGATGGAGCCAAGTGTTGGCCCCATATTTACAGGTGTTAAAGACCCTGAAGATTGGTTAGCAGATTTTGAATTGTGGATGCTATTGATGCATATGTTGATGGATGCGTAGAAGCTGCATACGGTGCCATTGTTGATGCGCGGATGTGCAAAGATTTGGTACGATGATTTGAAGGATGATGGTCAAAGTTCATGGCAGGAATTGCAGAGTGAGTTTCTGGAGCGGTTTCGAGAAGTGATCACCCATGTAGAGGCTAGTGCAAGATTGAAGGCAGTATGCCATGATGTAAGTAAGGATTTTTCCATTTTTCTTGAGCAATTTGAAGCATGTTGAAAGCAGTTAGAGATTGCCATTGGGATGAAAGGCAATTAGTTTTTGAAGTTGTCCCAATTTCTTCAGTGCTTGCATCCGAGGATCAGAGATAAAGTGGAAGATGATGCTGATACCTATGAAGACATGATGTATCTGGCCAAGATGAAGAGCAAGAAGGTGAGCTAGAAGCTAGACCTGGGCTTATT